>NC_087217.1:55123591-55148591 GCF_015104395.2 Macrobrachium nipponense | reverse complement strand
TCTCTAACATTACCGGCGTCAGTGTAAGAAGTCCCATTTGAAAGTAATAGACAGTAGGGAGAAAATTTCTGAGTACCATTACCTCTGTTGCGTCGCCGAAATTACCCGGATGTTCTTGAACGTGATACCTGGAGCTTTTTTTTTTTTTCTTTTTTTTTTTATCGCAGCTAAAGAACTATTGAGGACAATTCTTGCAGGAGTACCTGCGGTTCATTATGACAGAATCCAGACAAACTAAGACCAGCCGCAAAAACGATAACTTTGCTATGGGAAAGCTGGTGACGAGGTGCTAGGCCGGTTTATATTTTATGGCAAAAAACGACACAATTCGCTACACATGGTCGTCAATGTTATCACATCTCTTGAATTAGTCGTTTCACAGAATGTGACCCGCCTTCCCTTGTTGGTAAGGTAGAGGGGTGGGGGGGGGTGTAACTGTCTACAGTGTGCCTATCGTGTAAGCAATGTCTGTAGAACTTCGCAGTATTATTCCTGACCACTTACCTGTTCAAGAACTTTTACCCTCCTCCTGTTTTCCCTTTTCCATTTTAGAACGACTCATTCGGACAAGACCACGAGTCAGGAATTCAAAGTCTTGTGGTCACTTTCAATTACTTTACCAAAAGGAATAACTACTGTCATTATTGAATCGGAAGCGAGTCGTCTTTTCCCTGCTTTCATTTTTACCTTTGGTTCTGGATGGATAATGACGTCATGACCCTCATTGAATTATATGAAATAATAATCTTATGTAATTAGGGTTGTATATTATATATATATATGATATTATATATATATATATATATATACTATATATCATATATATATATATATATATACTATCAGGATATATATATATGTGTGTGTGTGTGTGTGTGTGTGTGTGTGTGTGTGTACAATGAAAGCAGGGGAAGCACACCAACCGATCAAGAAACTCATATTTATTAGGTTGCAACGTTTCGAAGCCAACCAGCAAGCCTCATTTTCAAGCTACAAAGTAACAATATCTAATTAGTACAATAAAATTAAGTTACAATATTAAAATACACAATGTAAGGCTTCGAAACGTTGCGGCCTAATAAATATGAGTTTCCTGACCTGTTGGTGTGATTTCCCTGCCTTCATTTATTGTTGGATTTAGAGAAACCTCCGCCTGTTGATTATATATATATATATATATATATATAGATATATATATGGCCCATATATATTAACTATATATACATATGCCCATATATATACTATATATATATGTATAAATATATATATATATATATATATATATACATATATATATATAGTATATATATGGGCATATGTATAACTGAATCACGAAAGTCTGGAACGTGATAAATGCATAATTAAAGGTCTTTATCTTTCTTTCGTGGCTTATACCCTTATTCATATAGATATATGCTTATGCAAAGTTGGTTTGTTACAAACAACTATGTACTTCTTATTGTAAAACATACATGATCATAACATAATCATAGCGCAAAAAGCTCATGGCTAGGAAGGATACGAAAATATTGAAAGTTACTGATTAAGGTTTCTTGAAATCGTTTGAATTTAATATTTACACTAAACCTGAGATGTCAAATTTATTAGCATCGGATTTTAAAGAGTTACGGCAACCCTATCTCTTTCCTTAGTGAAACATCATGACATTATTCAGATCTGCTGGCGGGTAAAGAAACATAGAATAAAAAAAAAAGGGCAGAAAATTAAATAAAAACAGTCAGGAGACACAAAAGGGGATATTTCTATCCTCATTCGCAAAACTTACTTTCGACCTGAGCTTCAATTTACTTTGGCTTTATAATTCTGAGAACCTTTCTTCACTCATATTTCTAACGGCTGTTCCAGAATGATGCACGTATAACTAATAGCACAAAATAAAAAAAATAAAAAAATAAAAAGTCCACCAAGTATAGTAATATCATTATTCTTATCAACAACAACAACAACTACAACAACAATAACCATAGCAATAACACTACAGCCGACCATGCTTACTGTGTAAACTCTTAGTGAGCAACCACCAGAAAGCACCACGTGAAGAAATCTACCACCAATAGATAACAAACTAAGAAGAGCAAAACTATACACACAAAATTATCTTACCCACTAATATGGCACTGCGAATAGGCGTCTCGAAGAGAGGGGGTGGGGGCGGCGGGCCCAAAAACCCAGCACGCGAAATCGGTGGAAACAACAAGTCCAGGCCTGATAAAATGCGACGTCAACAAAGCAATTATGCGGCCTGCAAGTGCCTGAATGCAACAGTGATCAATACACTGTCAGGTGTCCAAGTGTGTGCGAGCCGACGGTGGGACACCGGTGTAAAAGCCGGTTCCTATTTCAAGCGACTTTTTCGTATACTGTCCAAGATTTTTTTTTTTTTTTTTTTTTTGGGGGGGGTGTTGGACCGATCAGGGGGTAAGGGCGAGCTGGAGGGATGGGGTGGGGGTGGGGGGGGAGTGGTGACTAAGTGGAGGAAGTAGGGGGGGTTATAGGGAGTATCTGCAAAAAAAAAAAAAAAAAAGTAATTAAACGCAAAAGTCACCGTTCGTTTCCGATTTCGGCGTCGCTAGACAAAAGGGCCTCGCTGCATCAGGCCCACAATGACGCAGTGGAAGTCCATATTGCTGCTCTAATTGAAGTGTTGTGCTTACCCAATGGGCAGCTTTACCAAATCAATTTGAGCGAGGGGACCGCTATGCCCGGGTATGTCATTTGGGCGCACCTCTCTGAGTTATGGCGCTCGCTCTGTAAAATTTTCGTGTCTCCACTTTTTTATATTTCCCTCAGCCTTCTCTTCCTATCTGTTTCTCTCCCTAATTTCTTCATTATCTTCGATCTCCAAATTATCGATTATGGAGAAAATTTCAATTAGATGTCACTCGAACTTGTTTTTCGAGGTTGTAATTACTGTACTGGAAATTATGATAGACTGAGACCTTCATTTCAGAACGCATTAGATAGATGTCCCTGATCTCCCGATTTCTTCTGCCCTTACGTCTGTCTGTCTGTCTGTCTGTCTGTCGCTCTCTTTTGTAGACTCATGCGACATACAAAACACTCCAAAGCGAACGTGTACAATCATAAGCAAGTAAATAATAAGAGAGATAGAATTGTAACCGGGAACGAGAGCATCGTCTCACTGGTCTCACCTTCGTGGCCGCTTCCGGAGCGAGCGCCAGGTGATAATTAAAGAGAATCCGAGTTTTCCGACACCTACTACTTACTACTACTACTACTACTGCGAATAGGTATTATTATTATTCTATATACTACTGGCGCGGATGTCACCCGGGGTGACAATCGCAGGGTTTGGTTGGAAATTGCCGGCTTATTTCCGGCTGTAAATACGTGGCGACCCATAATCAGGAGCCGAGCTAGAATTACGGGATTTGCAACTCTGTCTAGTGAATAATTAATAAGGGGGAATGTGGGGGGGGGGGGGGGCGAGGGAGGGGGAGAGAATAGACGGCAGGGCTTTCTGAGGTTGCGAGGTACGCAAAATTCAATCTCCCGTGGGGCAACTGTCTGTAGTTACAGCGTGATAATAATAATAAAAATATTAATATTAAAAATAATAATAATACCTACTTCAGTACAACAATAACTGATACAAATTCGCTATCTCATCGGTACTTACTTGTGCCTTATATAATAGATATAATCGAAAAAAAGGTAATCTTACATTACTTAATATAAAAACTAATGCTTGTAAAATAGAGCATACCTCCATTTGTCAGTAACTTATCAGTACTATTTATTATTCCAACTGAGCCATGCAGTCAGTAACTCCTCTCTCTCTCTCTCTCTCTCTCTCTCTCTCTCTCTCTCTCTCTCTCTTCTCTCTCTCTGTGTGTTTTTTATTATCATTTCAACTGAGCCATGCAACCAGATCATTATCGGTTGCAGTTAGGAACACTCTCTCTCTCTCTCTCTCTCTCTCTCTCTCTCTCTCTCTCTCTCAGCTGCATCATCCATGCACTCCCCCAAAATGGGAGGGGTTAGTGAGGTAGTGTAAGGGTGGTGCTGGCCAGTGAATGAAATAAAGGGTTTGTATAGTGAACAGGGAGTTGCAAATGGCAATAGTGCAGGTTGGCAGTTGCATTTTTGCAGTGTCTGGGTGGTCGTCACATCGTTCTTCCATGCACAGGTAAAAATGGATTATGAACCGTCAGTTTTTCTTCGCTCAAGGGTAACACGAGGACGCGAACTTGCTTGCTTGCAAGCTTTCACGTGCGATGAGTGTGAGGTTATATGCGTACATAAACGTAATGACGCAAATGTATGTATAGTATTCACACCTGTGTTTACATATACACACAAACGTACATTAAAATATATACATTTAGTTTAGGCACACACGCCACAACATTTATTCATATTGCATAAAGCTTTGAATGCTATGATACATACAGACTTACTTGAAATTCCTAGTAATAAAAATTTTCTAATAATAAATATCACATACAGCTTTGAATAATATAATAAATACTAACTTGAAGTTCCTTGTAATAAAATTTTGCTAATAATAAATATTACATAAATCTTTGGATATTATAATAAATACTGACTCACTTGGAATTACTTGTAAATACACATTTTTAATAATACATAAAGCTCAACATAAAAATAATGACTTACTTGATATATACACATTTTTAATGATACATAAACATCTAAATACCACAAAAAAATAATGACTTACTTTAAACTATTTGCAAATACATAATTATGCATCATCAAACCATACGCGTACCCCGAAGTCCGCTAAAAATCCCAAAACCTATATTAAAGCAAATAACTAGTACCAAAAAAAAAAAAAAAAAAAGACCAACACTTTCTGTATGCTTGCATGTTATGTGATGTTTACGACTTGCTTCTCTCATGCAACCGATTCTCCTTTATTTTTTTTCTCTCTCACTCTCTGTTTTTATTAATATTTCGAAAACGGGGTTTCGCCTTACACGTGTACGTGACTAAGTTTTGTTTTTACGGGGATCCGGTTTTCAATTCGGCGGTGCACGCAAACACACCCCCTGCATATCAAGTGTGACCGTTTTCGTCTGTGTGTGTCACAGATGCAAATTCCCAGTCATTACTTGTTTTGTGTTTGCCGGGTTTTTCGCTTTCTTTGCCACAACACCACAACAACAATCATAATAATATTCTCGATTTTGGAATTTCGACAATTCACGGTTGCGTTTTTTCCTGACGTAATGGGACGACGAAGATATTCATTTAGTTTAGGAGTCGTTGCATTAATCGATGTTTTGCTCGAGCTGGTTCTGTGGATGAAGTTTCTTATTCACTCGTAAGATGGCCGTAGGTACGTCGGTATGCGTGCATGTATACATAAATACGAACGTACATAAAACACAGACACATTCATGCATGCATACATATATGTATGTGTGTGTTTTGTGTTTCATGTTCGCTTGTGTGTGTATATATATATATATGTATATATATAGATATATATATATATATATATATATATATATAATATACAGCCACACTATATACTGACATCTGGTAATGTTACACTCCTCGCTAGCAAAATGCAGCGTTTAGATCCCATCTATGGGGGAAGGGGGGGGGGCTGGGGGGGGGGCGGCTTAGCCCAATTCCGTTAGAACCCTCTGTTAACTTACAAAGTTAATCAACATACACACAAATTACACATACAAACAATAGCAAGGCTTATGGTTTAATAATCAGAATAAAACATAATTTTCTGATTAATTGAAACATGATGGCAGTAAAAAGTTTACTTTACCCCTAACTGATCGATGAGAACTGAGACGGGAGGCTGGAGACGAGCGGAGATATGTGAAAGTGAAAAACGAGGAATGACAGGAGGGGTGGAATTATCTGTACGTATTTGCGCAAGTATTTTGGGATAAGGCTGCTAGCCCTTTCTACTCTAACAGCAATCCACTACATATGGCTTACCACCAAATGCGTAATTTAATATTTAGGTCGACAGTCAAAATAGGTTTTGAATAGAAATGGATCTATTACATCAAATCAGTAGCTTCATATTAGTTCAAAGAAGAAATACATTCCCGAAGTCTATATTTTAAATCAAGGTTAAATATATCTAAGAGATAAAAAGATTTGGACTAGTTAATTACCATTCACTCAAGATGGAAGGCTATGGAACATTGTGAGAATAAAATGAAGAGAAAAAAAAAAAAAAAAAAAAAAAAACGAACATTAGTGGCGTCAAATTTCTCTAGAAGCCAGCAAGCAGTACGTTCCCCGACCAAGTAAGTATGAGAGGTGACTTCGGTTAAAATTTGAAAATTCCAGGTTTTTGAGTCGATAAGAATCAGTGCAATTTCACAAGCAATAACCAGTATGCAATATCGACTGTCAAAAAGTCAACACTCGACCAGATGCGTTGAAAATAATCTTAAAGATTATTTCGTCACACTAAATAAACATGGAAGTATGAAACCCGTAGACTTTACGAAGATGACGCGAACAATAAATGACCACTATTAAGGGCTGAAACCATTGATCGAGGTGATATCTTAATTATCATTATCATTTTACTATTATTTTGCAGTATAAATAGAGAGCTGGATGACGTTCATAGTATCTCACAAGAGATACTAATGATTCGTTCTTAAATACGCTGAAATTAGACCAATAAATTAAAATGGCTGAAATGTTACAAAGGTTGAGACATGAAAAGGTAGGTAAAAAAATATGACACAGACCTAAATTAGTAAAAAAAAAATATCTGGGTTGCTAACAGTCCGCCGCAAAACGAAAGATGTCGACAAATCATATAACACAAATTCACGTAAAAAAAAAGAGTAATAATTCGACTGCTATCTTTTTTTCCTACACAATTACATAACGGATAACTTTTCCCTTTGAATAAAAAACTATCTTGGATAAAAAAAAACCAAGGAGAGAGAGAGAGAGAGAGAGAGAGAGAGAGAGAGAGAGAGAGGTGAAGCCGATTTAGCAGAACAAAGGGTGTACTTCGTTGTCTTTAATCTTACGAGATTAATTTTTATCATCATCTAATATTGAGAGTGCACAGCAAATAAGTAAACAAATATATGAAAGGATATATAAATAAATAATTAAATTGGTTTAATTGTTGTCTTTAATCTTATGGGATCAAATTTTATCATCTTCTAATATCTAGAGTTCAAAGCAAATAAATAAATAAATAAAATAAATAAATGAAGAAATGAATATATATATAAGTAAATAATTAAATAAATAAATTAATAAATAAATATGTTAATGACAATGAAGGTAAATTAAGAACATGGAGATAGAACAGGTAACATGACAACAATAGCAGAGGGTTATTATAACAGGGAAAATAACGTAAGGATTTTGGAAATAATAAAACTCGAGTTAGACACAAAAGCAAGAAGTGTGAAATTAACATGATATAAAACGAGGAAACAGCAAATAACGAAAAGTCTAACGAACAAGAAAATACACTGATAAAATCGCAAAGACCTTAGAGATCTTATAAAAATTACGAGAAACGCGCAAACGAAATAATCTAAAAATGAAACGCGTAAGTTGGCCGGAATCACAAGAAACACAAACCAAGGCAAAGAAGAACAGAGTATGGATCTAAGAAATAATACTTTATTTACAAATCGGAGTCTTACATTTCATATCATAAAGAACTGACCCAAACTGCCCGAGTTACAGAACTGCACATCACCTGAATTTTTTCTGGAAAGTACAGCACCCTGTTTCTGTCATCTGTATGGTTTTCAAACACAGTTTTTAGTTTTCTGTAAACCTATAGAGATGGCTTTGTCTGTCCGTCCTCACTTTTTTTGTCCGCCCTCAGATCTTAAAAACTTCTGAGTTTAGAGGGCTGCAACTTGGTATGTTGATTATCTACCCTCCAATCATCAAACCTACCAAATTGCAGCCCTCTAACCTCCGTAGTTTTAACACTATTTAAGGTTATAGTTAGCCCTAATCGTGCGTCTGGAGCCGCTATAGGTGTTAACAACACAGGTAACCACCAGGCTTTAGCTGAAAAAGTTACGGGCCGTGGCTACGAGTTTCATTCATAGCCCGTGGCATTATAATACATAAAACTCGACTGCGCCGAAGAAACTTCGGCGCATTTTTTACTTGTTTGTATTTACTACCACTGAGAGTTCTGAGACATGGCAAAAAGATGTCCGAATGCTCAACTCTGGCAGGTGTCATGAAAAATTAATAATAAAATAAAAAAATAATAATAATTTGGAATTTCCAAATATTATATGCAAACCATCGACAGATTACAGTTCAGTAAATCCCAAGAAAAAAAAACTGACTGTAAAAGCAAACTGTAACACGGAACTCATTAATTTCCATTTTGTAATTGTCATAATAATCTATGAATCTTCAGAGCTCAAGCATATAAAAGCAAATAAAGTCAAAATACAGCAAAGCAAAATGAAGCTGAAAATCTCCTTGACCTTTCTCCTCCATCACCCTGGCCCACCATAAACCCTGCCAACCCCCACCAAAAGAAAAAAAAAAGAAAAGAAAAAAGAAAAAAAAGAAAAGAAAAAAGAAAAAAAAAAAAGAGCCGAAACAAAAGGACAGGTGACGCATGGGAGACGAAACGCTCCCTCACCTGGTAATAAATACCTGCGCCTTTCCTTCTTCCTTCTGCTCCTCCCATTTTTCTACACCTATTTTTCACCTCTTCCCTCCCCCTTCTTCTTCTTCTTCCTCCTCCTCCTACACCCAACCATTCCAGATCATCCGTTCTTCTTCTCGCAGTACTTTCATGTCCTTTTCCCTCATTTGTGGTTCTAAAAGGACTCTTTAGGAAATAATTAGTGGCAGGGTAATACAAATTGTCTAGTTGGGCGCTAAAGAAATTAACGACGAAAGTGGAAAAAACATAACTGAATAACAAGCTACTACGATAACGCAGTCGCCGACCTTACAACGCGGAATTCCAGATCACTAAAATATAAATGATACGATTATAATTTTCAGTAGATTACAGTCATGCAGTGAGACTCCCCAACAAACAATACTAAATTCAAGCGGTTTTTCTTTTCATTAACCACTGAAATTCATCTGTTAAATCTCCCCCTAACCCCCCCAACAAGAAAATTAATTTTTACCATTAAACATACAGTTAGCCGAAGATTTTATTAATAAATACAAAAAATAACCCAATTGTCATAAAAAATTAAATAACATTACCTTTTCTTTGTTAAAAATAATTCCACGTAGACAATGTAAAAGGAGTATGTATATTTTTCCATAAAAATAACATTTCGTACATGAAAATACTTTCACTAGCCCATTTTTATACCGTTTACATTTTACTGTACGAGATTTTATAAAGATTAATATTTGAGATTAGTTAAAAATAAATTCAACACCTAATCCATCTTAAACGTACATTCAATATTTTCAATATTCAATAATTTTTTCCATATAAATCAAAATATTACATCTCAATATAAATCTAATTGTATGTTTTACCTGGTAAAACATACAATTAAATATATAAATTCACTTTATATTTTTTCATAAAATTTATAATTTTATACCACTGAAAATAAACTAAGAATAAAATTATTTAAAAAATTAAGTCATTCGTGTAGTAATATTCATGAAAATTGCCATTTTAAATTAATAATGGTTTTATAAACATTAATATTTGAGATTAGTGAAAAATAAATTCAGCACCTAATACAGTCAGTGATTTTTTTTCATATAAATCAAAATATGACATCTAAGAATATAAATTTACCTGGTAAAACACACAATTAAATATATAAACTCACTTGATATTTTTTAAATAAAATTTATAATTTTCTACCAATAAAAATAAATTCAGAATAAAACGATTAAAAATGAAGTCATTCGTGTAATGATATTTAAGAAAATTGCCATTTCAAATGAATAATGTTTATGATAAATCAAAAGCTTATTTATTTTTCACGCATAAAAAATACCCCATAATATCCCTCTATATAAAAAAAGACAATTGGTAATATTTACCATAAAATATACTACACAGGCTCATTTAATAACTTGTCATTACCGGGAAGCTTCCAGCCTGTGATTGACAAGCGTCAGTTTCAAAAAGGGAATATCAATACGGAACGTCACTGAAAAAGTCACTAATTGTTTTCCAGGACAGTTCATTACCATCGAAAGTAAACTGAATTTCAATGATGTTTGTATTAGTCGTCGGGAAATAAAAAAAATATTATAAATGCAGAAACGAGATTGATGATCAGGTATAGGATAACATCACAGCAACACGAGTCATTGGTGACAAAAGCATTTTCGTAAAAAAAATTAATAAGAAAATCTCATTACATGCATTCCAACAAAACATTTCATGAATAAGCCGCACCTGACACTTTTTTCCGGGAGGCCGAGGGAGCGGTAAATTTACTTTACCTACTTAAAGACAATCAAAATATTTTTGCAATGAAATGTTTATTTGCTCCATATACATTCAATAAATAAGTCAACAAATTACGTTCATAAATTCATAAATGAAATGTCTTATTAAGTGGTAAAAACTTAAATGACAGTCGGATCATAACAATACCATCGTGTTAGCGCTACTTTCTCATTATACTAATAAGTCTAACCTTAAAACATTTCTGCTTAAAATTGTCACATAAATTTAACAGGAAATCGGTAGGATTTCATATAATCAACATTTATCTAAAAGTATGACGTTCTTATTTCCCAATTATTGCTTTCGGTAATCTGAATATGAATATCAAAGTATGATGGAATCAAATGAAATATGAGTCAACTTCGATTTAAACACATTTCGCTTCCTACGATGTATTGGAATTTCTTTAGTAACTTGAGCTAATTTTATATTAACGATATTGGTAGCTTTATGTCTGTGAATATAAATATGTATGTATATATACACATATATATATATATATATATATATATCATATATATATATATATATATATATATATATATATATATATATATATATATATATATATACACATACACACATATAATATCCAAAATGTGATTTTTTGTTAATAGAGAACATACAATACGTGCATATGTTTAAAGATAACGCCTGTAAATTTGTGTTATTCGTAAATTTGATATTATTTTTAGAAACCGTTCACAAAAAAAATGAATACCAACAAAAGATGGAGCCAAAAAAAAAATGATGCCACAATAATAAAAATTATATTAATTGGAGCATAAGACGAAAATAATAAATGATACAGAAGTGACTTCATAATCTACAAAACTGGCTACGCAAGAACATCAACAACACCTAAAGTAATAATAATAATAATAATAATAATAATAATAATAATAATAATAATAATAATAATAATAATAATAATAATAATAATAATAATAATAATAATTAGCGTTTGATGATTGAAAATAAGAGGAAATAGGGTAACAATAACAACTAAGTAAATACACTGAAATATAAATAATAACGAATAGGAAAATAAGAATAATGGAGATAAAAACGACACAAAACCAATATAATGGACAAACTAAGCAATATAATGGACAAACTAAGCAGGTAAACATCATCAACCTCGCTACGAACAGAAGAAGAGAACTGGAATAAACAGAGCGAAGAGAAAAGGAAGGAAAACACAACCCAAGGAAAAAAAAGAATGAGGAGACTTAATTACAGGGTCCACGTAGCTGACCTCCGGCGAGGTTAATGGTGTCAAAATGACCACCTCTTTTCGCACCTCAGGCCCCTTATTTTCTCGCCTTTGTCTGCCCTCGAGGATACCCCATCATTATCTCCACAAGGGGGCACAATCCGTACCCTCCTGACCTGGCATGACCTCCTCGACCTAATCCCCAAATGCTTGTGATCTCAAGGGGATGAAAAAAAAAAATGAAGAAGGTTTGAAAAAGGATGGATGGCCTCCTCTCCCATTCAATAGTAACCTGACCCCGAGATTGCTTTTCTTTGTCACCTAGAACCAACATGGGGACAAAAGTCGGAAATTCATGGTTTTGTTTGTCCTTGTTTGTGCTTTGGCGTTCTTTGTGAGGTACTTGAGTGCCGTAGTTAAGATCCCATAAAGGAAATTTGTTCTTCAAATAGGCGGAGTTTCAGTGTGTTTTTTTTCTTTTTTTTTTTTTTTTGCCCGAAGGCTTAATTGCTTCGACAGCGATAAATTGACAGACTTTTCGTCAAAGAAAATATTTTTTCTTTCAATAAAGAAATGGCACCAATGAAAATGGTTATGTAAAGTTAAAAAGCAAAATAGCAGTTTAAAAAAAAGAAATCAAGTAGAAAGTTTACGTTTCTGATTTTATTTATTATTATTATTATTATTATTATTATTATTATTATTATTATTATTATTATTATTATTATTATTATTCATGGATTTATATACGAAAAACTGAAATAAAGAAAAAATAAATAAAAAATTTAAAATGACAGTATATTAAATTATGTGTGGAAAAAATGCAAGATGAAGTTTTGCACAATTAACGCTTTTTAAATAAAATATATACGATGTATAGATTTAAAGAGAAAGGGAATTATAAAAAAAGAATTTAGCAGGATGTAAACAGATTTCAACACATGCAAAATTAATATCGACATTTTCCTCACAATGATTCAGAAGTGAAATAGTAATAAAGGCAGATGTCCTCTTCATTTTAAGTCTTGATCCTACAAACGAAAATATACTTTCTGAATAAAAGTAGAGTTCGCAAGACTTTCAAAAACACATACATTCATCAGTATCATCACGATTCTCTCTCTCTCTCTCTCTCTCTCTCTCTCTCTCTCTCTTCTCTCTCTCTCTCTCTCTCTCAGTTTGTTATTCGCATAGCAGTATCCAACCATTTGCAAAATAATATATCTTACTTAATAAAACAATAAGCAATAATTATCAAATAGATATACTATATTTTATTTTTATATTTTCACGGCAGAAGCTATAAAAGTATTGACATATTATACGTAATAAGTTTTGTAGAGTTGCGTGAGAAATTTTATTCAATTATTTCCATACTTCGGCAAATACATTACTGCTTGCTGCCACTTCATGTCGCTGTCCATTGTCCCCGACTAATCAATCAATCGATCAACCGCGTGAAACATCCGTAGAGTTGTTACTGGCTTCTACTACTTCCCGTTTTCTATATTCGAGATCTGAGTGACAGCTGAGCAACTCCTAATGGAAGGCTGAATGTTATTTTTCACTCCCTGGAGCACAAATACCTCCGGTGTGTATGTATCTTTCATCTGAACCTGTCCATCTCTCTCTCTCTCTCTCTCTCTCTCTCTCTCTCTCTCTCTCTCTCTCTTTGATTTGTTTTAAGATAGTTTTCTTTGGGAGACCACTGCACTTACAAAACCTGGTCATAATGTTCGAAAAGTTAGCATAACCGAATGGCTAAGGAGATTGACGTATTTGTAATTTATATTTCTGAAACTCACCGTTTCCACTATACTTCATTATTATTTCTATTTCTATTGTTAATCAAAAAATAAACCTTCATTCTCATGAAACAAGCCTTCAAGCGCTAGTGACTTGACATTCAAGTTTCCAAAGAATGTGGTGTTTATTTGAAAAAATAATACAAAAGATAATAGGGAATACAGAAGGCGAAATCAGTTATAAGAAAATAAAAAGACTAATAAATATATAAAAATATAACTAAATTTAAATATAAAGAGAATTGTTGTATGGTAGTAATGCATTAAAAAAAGTGAATGCTACGGTTTACACTCTGAATAAAAGATACAGCTGACGCAAACAAAAATAAACATATATACATACTATTTATATATGTGTATGATTAAGTATGTGTAAACGACACACAAACGGGTTGTACATACATACATACACAAATACAAACATATAAATATATAATATATGTATGTGTGTATTTTTATATGTATGTATATACACCCCGTTTGTTTGTCGTTTATACATATTTAATCAAATGCGTATAAACGCCCGCATGTATATGCAGTACCCACGAAAAGCGAAATACAAACGATCCCTCTCACGTTAACTATGAAATCCCAAAGAACGCGGCCATCTGGCGACTTAGCGCCCGTGTGAACTCTCCAAAAATAACTCATCTCCCGAAAGATATAAGATAATCGCTTCGGGAGTGTGAAAAAGGAGGAGGGGGGGGAAAAAGGAAGAGGGGGAAAAAAGGGGGAATACTTGGATAGGAAGAGGAGCGGGGTAGGGGTGGGGTGTAAGGAGGGGTGGGGGGGTGGGGGGAGGAAGCCAGAGCCCGGGTAAATCGTGATAGGGAACGCCTTAATAGTTATCGAATGAAACGCTTCGGTCAGTGAGAACTTCGGATTTAATGATGCATAATTAACCTGAAATGATAAACCACAGTAGTTGAAACAGAGAGAGAGAGAGAGAGAGAGAGAGAGAGTGAGAGAGAGAGAGAGCGTAGCTATCTCTTTTGGTGGTTAAGTAAGGGGTTGTCGGACGGGCATTTAAATCAATTACCGATGAAATTGAAAGTTATTTGAATAATTACTAGACACGGGGAAATTGCAGTTAAATGGGGGGGGGGGGGGGGGGGTGTTAGGCGTGAGGTAAGGAAGAGAGAGAGAGAGAGAGAGAGAGATAGAAATGAGGAGCAATTTCTGCTCATAAACAACTTGAATGGAGGAGAGAGAGAGAGAGGAGAGAGAGAGAGAGAGAGAGAGAGAGAGAATGTCATAAAGAGACTGGAATTATCACCACTTTGTCTCGGAGGCCAGCCAGCCCGCCTCTCATTAATTACGGAAGAATCACACACTATTTTAAATACAGTACTGCAATTATGAATTATAATTGGAATTCTTACTTTCTCAGCCACAAATTAAGACTGCATACACACTGCACAATTCCAAATGATATCGTTCGTTAAGTATAAAACCTTTGATGCAAAGGACATCAGTTTCCAGGATTAAGAGAGAGAGAGAGAGAGAGAGAGAGAAAAAGACTTCATCTCTTCACAGAGGAAACAGGTGAATGGAAGGCTATAGAGAGGAGATGCAAAACAAGAGGAAGGAAGAGAGAGGAGAGGAAAGGAAGGGGAGGAGAGGGGGGGGGGGTTGGGGGAGTGGTAAGAAGCACAAGAAACCTGATCATTGTCATAAATTTCTCCAATGTTTCTTAAGAGGTTCCCCGGTGCAGCGTTTAGGTGAGGGAGGAGGCACCAATAAAATCGGGAGGGCCAACCTCAATAATTGGTTAGGTGCGCTGATAACACTCGTGATATTTAAGAGAGAGAGAGAGAGAGAGAGAGAGAGAGAGAGAGAGAGAGAGAGAGAGAGAGAGAGTTGTTTATATTAATGCTAAAAGGAAGGGTACAGGAGGAGGAGGAGGAGGAGGAGAGGTTGGTTTATTATTAATGTTAGAAGGAAGGATACAGGACTGCAGGGGAAGAGAATTGAAAGAGAGAGAGAGAGAGAGAGAGATAGAGAGAGAGAGAGAGAGCGTTATAACAAGATGCATAACTTTTCATTCACAATCCGAGTCAAACCAGAACACCGAAGAAGCGCTGAACTTTATATGCTTACGAGCAAAAATGTTTAAAAGCTGTCTTTAAACTTAATAATGAAGCCTCTACTGATCCAAAAACAGTCTTGGTGTCAGAATAGCTGGTACTTTGTAAAAATGAAACTCTTCTCATGCTAGTCAGCTCATCATTGAGAAGATATGTTGTTCACTGGACTCTTCCCATTTTTTTTTTTTTTTTTGATGAGGGAGATGTTAATAAAAAGTAGAACTGCAGGAATTACGATAACATGGGAAGGAAGGTGTTTGTATCATTTTATTAAATATATGGATGTCAAGCTACGTTAAACGTTTTTTGCGGACTTTTCCATCCCTAAACTTTCATTAAACAAAATAGAGATAAATTCAATTTAAAATGATAATATATGATGCATGTTCCCAAATGAAAAGGATGTTCATATTATACGACATAACAGGATACCTTTCGACGGTAGTACATTTCACCAATACAGCTTAGAAAATATAGAAATAACTCCTTATAACATTTTTTTAAAGAAAATGTTGGTCCCAAGAAGCTACTGATATCCTTACAATGACAGTGGAATATGACAGGTGGGCACATATGAATATTAAATTTTGAAAATGCTGCCAAAAATAAGTTCGAAGTCAAAAGCAACAAGAAAAGTCAAGTCTTGTAGAATGTTACCAATGGACACAAAACTGTGAAGTAAAAAGCTTGTAAAATTTACTCGATAAAGGTTTATTTTACTAGAGCTTGCCTACAACTAGCTACAACTTATAATAATCAATAATCTACTCTAGATCCTTGTAGATAATGAATTACCTAATATTTCGTTGTAAAAGAGAGTGAATAACTGCAACATCGTTTACATTCTTTATAATCTCATTTTCAAGCCCAACAATCAGGTCACTAATAAAGACTAAAAACAACACAGGCCCAGAATACTATCCCATGGAAGACCAGTCTCCCTAAATATGACATTATTATGTTCTCGTAAATTCGCTGAAGTAGAAAGAAGGGAACGGAAACTAAAACCTAACGTGAAACTCATTTCTAGAACCTGAAGAAAACAATGATTAATAAGTTACCGTCATCATACAAAAAAAAAAAAAAAAAAAAAAAAAAAAATCAGGTTCCTTTGGTGACAAAATCAGAGAATAAAAAAATACACGCAATGCTACAGAAAGTGGCGACAAAAAATCCTGTTAAAAATATTAAAAAATAAAAAAATAAAAAAATCCGAGCTACATGCAACATAAAACACAAGAAATAATATTACAGACAGCCAACATAATAAAAAAAAGTTATTTTTAACAGAGGAAAAATTAATAAAAGTTATTTTCACTGAATGAGAAATAAATCTCAGCTGAAAATCGACTGTTACATAAATCCAGAGAAGACTAAAGAAGAGTTAAAGACGAAATATAGACTGATCTAATGCATTTAAAATTACCAGAATGAACAAATGAAAAAAATATGTCAATTCCAGCATGATGAAACGAACAAAATACTTATATTCCAGAATGATGAAATGAACAAAATGTGTAAATTCCAGAATGATGAAATGAACAAAATATGTATATTCCAGAACTATCAAATGAACAAATTACATAATTTCCAGAATGATCAGATGAACAAAATATGTAAATTCCAGAATGATCAAATGAACAAAATATGTAAATTGCAGAATGATCAGATGAACAAAATAAGTCAATTCCAGAATGATCACATGAGCAAATTACATACATTCCAGAATGATCAGAAGAACAAAATATGTAAATTCCAGAATGATCAAATGAACAAAATACGTAAATTCCAGAATGATCAAATGAACAAAATATGTAAATTGCAGAAAGATCAAAGGAACAAAATATGTAAATTCAAGAATGATCAAATTACATAAATTCCAGAATGATCAGATGAACAAAATAAGTCAATTCTAGAATGATCAAATGAGCAAATTACATAAATTCCAGAATAATCAGATGAACAAAATATGTAAATTCCAGAATGATCAAATGAACAAAATTTGTAAATTCCAAAATGATTAAATGAATAAAGTAGGTAAATTCCAAAATGATCCAATGAACAAAATATGTAATTTCCAGAATGATCAAATGCTCAAAAGGAATTTACCTAAATACACTTTCGTTACGTAAGATTATAATAATAATATATATTCACACACTATCACTTGAAGTGACCAAGTTGTAATTAAACTTCAAAACCCCCAAAACAAAGAGAGAGAGAGAGAGAGAGAGAGAGAGAGAGAGAGAGAGAGAGAGAGAGAGATACTAAGTTGCTAAATACGATAAAATATTTCACAGAAATCGCCTTGTCATTAAAGGCTTCTTGGATGAAAGTGAAAAATCACAAGAAAATATTACTCATAAAATAATAACAGAAACTTGACCACATCTTTCGCTACTGAAAAAGCCCAAGAGTATCTGAAGTACGAAATTATTCTTAAAAAACTTTATTGATTAAGTATGAAACACCAATTGATTATATTTTCAGTAAAAGCTAAATATACAACCTGTAAATAGTCGAAAATTTTAAGAAATGGCAAACATGAAAGTAAGACCGAAAGGGAGGGATAGGTATGAAAAGAAAGAAATGTGACTTTCGTAACCAGGAACTGCATTTATACAATTGCATTTAAAAATTAAATTTAAAAATTAGAATTAAAAAAAAAATTAGAACACGGTGTAACGTATTACCACTAGGTCTGGGATATGGGTTACACACAGCCAGTTTTTCATGAACATTGTTATTACGTTAACTACAAGTAAGTCATTAAAAAAAACGCTATAATGAGAGCCTTTCTACAGTGTTGGAGACCTGTCTGTCCTAAGAGAATGCTTTTGTTCTTCCATTCTTACATGTTTTGAATATTGCTTCCCTGTTTGGCTTTCAGCAGCTGACAGGCATTTTATATTTAGGGCAAAATCTCGTGTTCTATCAAATATCTAATCCATGATTTTGATATCACTCTCTAGCACGGCCGTTTAATTAGCATATTGTGTATGCTGTTTCAAACTGTTCACAACTCTGAGCCTTATCTGCACTTAGCTTTTCCTGATCATATCATCCAACACATATTACTAGTTACACAGTTAATTCCAACAGTCTTACCTCTTCTGATGTGAGATTCAACACTACACGTTTTTTTGAACTATTTCTGTGGTTACCTAATTCAGGAATAATCATTATAAAATGTGGCTGAATTGTTGGAATTACAAAAAATTCGAATTTGACGCAAATGCTCTTTTTCTTGGGGCTGACGACGTGAGTCGCATTACACCGTTTATTATTTATCCATTTACCTAATTTTATTTTTCTATTTATCTGATGTCTTTCTTTGTTATTTCTCAGCTTTCCCTATGGGTCCCTTGAGTTTGTAGCATTCTGCTTTTCCAATAAATAAATGAATAAATAAACAAATAAATAAATAAATCATTAAAAAATAAGTGATACTAATAATAATATTATTATTAATAATAATAAACAATTCCAAATCCCACGCGTGACAGTACTGAAATAAGAGAGAACGACAGAAGTTAAAGAGGAAGTCGACCTGAATCCACAAAAACCAATTTGATATATCCTGAGAAAAATGACAAAAATATTATGCTCAACAATAACGACCAGAAAATGGGTTATTCATTAAAGGAAGGAAAAAAAAAAACACCCGCAAAAATAAAAATGAAAACTTTAGCACGGAGAAAAAAAAAAAACACTTCTATCTTTACTCGCGGTCGGAAGATACAAAGACATCCTCATAGTATAGCGAATGATGGGAAAAACCTTAACACAGAGAGTGACACAAATGAAACAAAAGTAGAAAATACAAAAGAAAAGCACAGTGACTTAACAAAAACGAAAGAATACCAAATTTGTTATTGCTTTATGAAGTGTTGAATAATGAACACAATTCCCTGTTCAAGAGATTAACAGCGAAGCAGTAACCTTGGTGACGGCAATAAAACTGAATGCAGTCTGTTAAAGCGGCAATTTGACAGGTAACTTCAAGGATAATGAAAAAAAAAAAAAAAAAAAAGCCTTACTGGAAGCCAGTAAAGCCGACAGAATAAAGAAATTTAATTTGCTGTGAACATTAAAAAAATGTGCAAAGAAATGCTAAACTAATAAAAAACTGCTTCGATGCAATTTATCTTCATATTTGCTTGATCATAATAAGATAATAATTTGCAATTAAAAAAAACACACAACAAAATAGGAAAATACTCATCGACAGAATATAATTCGCCTTTTAAAAAGATACCAGTGATAACACGATAATAAACATATGTACCTGATAATGTAGACACTGCTAAGCAAGCTTATTATAATAAACTCTAAGCATTCCAAAGTATCTGTAATATTCTGTTCAGTCTTACAGTTATCGTAAAATTATTCTCTGTAGCTTACAGAATAACATTCCTTTCCCCACTTAACCTCTGATAAATCCAATTCATTGTAAGATATATACAATATTATTGTGAGTGCTAAAACCAAAACTAATACTCAAAATGGATAAGTACACCAAACCTAAATAAATGTACAATAAACTACAATTTCAAACTGCAAACTGCAGAAAATGTATGAATAAATCTGAAAGGACGAACCGAAAGACGTCACCCTTGTAATAAAGTCGTCTGTTACATTCGCAAAATGTCAAGTGTAGTACAGAGGAAGGACTTGTTCCTCCGCCTCCACCTCTTCCTCCTCCTCCTCTGAAGTTAAAGAGGTCGGCCTCCACATCCTTCCTCCACCTCTGTCTCCACCTGCTCTCCACCTCCTCCTCCTCCTCCTCCTCCTCCAGATCTTAAAGAGGTCGTCCTCCGTTCTCCTGATCCTCGAGTGATTGACGACTCTATTATCTAACCAGAGGACAAGTGCTACTCCAGCTCACAGCTGCGCTCTGTCAAAATTACATTACCATTTTAGAAAGCGAGTTTCATGAATGTGACTTGTCAAGGGGATTCGATTCCTTAATATCACAGGATCTTGGTGCAGTCATTTGTTCCTGAGGGGTCAGTGGCTGCTAAGGCTGTATCGAGCATGCACAAAGACCCACACACACGCACACACATATATAAATACACAAAAATAATATTGCTTGTCATAATTAATTATCATAAAGTGGTAAATACATTAATTTACAGAGTGTAGTACACACACTTTTATATAAAAGGTTTTGCAACTATACTGATCTCAAGTACGAAAGGATTCTCGTTTTTAGGAATGGTTTTCATCTCTCTCTCTCTCTCTCTCTCTCTCTCTTCTCTCTCTCTCTCTTTCTCTGTACTCTAAAGGAATGCACACTATCTTGCACAAACACACACACACATATATATAAAATATATATAGTACATGTAAATTATATATATATATACTATAGATATATATATATATATATATGAATGGAAGAAAATGCGTACATATGATATGTACGATTCTACAAAATCTTTCAAGTTAAAAAAAACGGTTATTAACAACCATCCAACTATGAGAGGATCCAGGTATAATTTATAAGTAACCCAGAGAGGTGAAGAAAAACTCTGAAGTTGATGGGATCAACTACAGATAAAAATATTCCCAAAAAAGAGAAGAATTTGTTATGAGTGATTTAATCTCTTATGACTCTCTGATGGCCTGTTTCACGAAAATAGATACATACGAGAAAGGGTCAAATTGATTGAAGCAAAGGTACAGAAAAACAAACCAAAAACTATGACTTACATTCGGTTCACGAGACATGGTCGGAAGTTTAAAATATAGTTTCATTTCTAGAACGAATCGGCGTAAACATTTTTTTTTTTTATCGCGGGTAGCATGCATCGAAGTTACTAGTCGGAAACTAAACCAAAATTGGAAAATATATTCTACGACGCCTCGGGACGGATGTGTCGTTGTGTGTGTATATATATACTATATTATATATATATATATATATATATATATATATATAATATATATATATATATATATATATATAATAATAATATACATATTATATATATATATATATATATATATATATATTATATATATATATATATATATATATATATATATACACATATCCCTAACTAATACAGAATAATTGTCTGTTCTGTTACGAAAAAATAAAGGAAACTGATTTTCCATAAGAATTAAGTTAGCACAACAATAATACTTAAGGGAAATTAGTGTCCTAGAAGATTATTTATTTAGTATACCGATAATATTTATGGGAAATTAGTTTCCTAGCAGATTATTTATGACAGAAAGCAAACTGTCAAAAATTGCAAATTTCAACATTATCGAAAATTCCACACACAGCGTAGGGACATTCTAACTCATCTGAATTCGTTGAATTTCAACGCAAAATTCATTGTTTGTTTTCGTGGGTAACCAGGAACTCTGCTTTTCTAACCTTAGATTTTCATTCCATGGCAACATTCTGTGACAGGCTATCGCTTAAGTAATGAATATACTGAGGACTAGAGAGAGTACTTTACCACAATATATTACGAAAATTCTAGAAAGCGAGAAAAAGAATGAGGCTAAAAAAAAAAACAGAGAGAGAAAAAACACACACACACACACATGAATGTTACAGGACAAGGATGGGCTTAATGTACTGATAAAGATATAAATTCTGCAGACAGATCCAAAAGCCCAATTCTCTCTCTCTCTCTCTCTCTCTCTCTCTCTCTCTCTCTCTCTCTCCTAGTGTATGCGTTCATATTCACTTTTTAAATGTCAAGCACCATCCCTATCATACATATTCTGACTGAGTAAATAAAAAATAAAAAAAACTAAGTAAATATATAACCCGAAAAGCTGAAAACATCTCGCATTCCACTCATTAACAAATAAATGCATACATGTCTCTATGTCGCGGATCCTATGAAAAAACCTTTACTCCTCATCAATTCTCAAATCATTATATCTCAATCCGATTTATACATGTATAAATCGAAGATGAGTACAATATTATTATTATTATTATTATTATTATTATTATTATTATTATTATTATTATTATTATTATTATTATATTCATCAAAATAAGCCATTAAAAATAAAGGTGATAATAACAATACAGCGACAAATATCGATAAAATAATTAAACATGTAAAATAACATTAGCAACAAATAACACTGCATAATTAAATAAATAAAATTCCTAAAATATCTATAGAATATATTCATAACAAGTACAATAGATAGCGGTAAAAATACACTAAACCGCCACGAATTTCATTTTCGGATAAAACAAGTTAAGAAAGAGAGAGAGAAAGAGAGAGATACTGCTGTCATCTCCTATGAAAGAAGAAATTTTCTTTCTCGAAATATAAAAGATTTTCCTTTACGGTCAAAGTAGCAGAATACAACAGCAACAGTACATATATATATAATATATATATATATATATATATATATATATATATATATATATATATATATATATATAATATATATATAGATATATCAAGAACCAGCAGGAAAAATGAAAAGCAGCAGTACCTAGCGCTTTCGTGTATTCTTGATACACCTCATCAGGGTACAATATATAAAATATATATAGATGTATATATATTTTATATATATATATATATATATATATATATATATATATATATATATATATATATAAAGGGAAGGAAGTGGAGACTGGGGATAAAACGGCATACATGTTAATGAATGTTGTTGTTACTGAAGGAAATATCACGCTCCTGATCACTTGAGCTTGTTCTTAATGAATATGTTTGTTATTTGCAAAATTTAGTAAATAATTCTCCGAGTTTCTTTGGCAAATTAATTCTATTTTGACAAGAAGTTCAAGGAAAAGTCTAATATAATCATCTGTTTAGTTTTGAAAGCTTTTAATATGAAATACCATTTCAATCATACTTTTTGTTTATAGAGCAAAAATCTTGTTACGTGTGTCCATCTCGTTAATAATAATAATAATAATAATAATAATAATAATAATAATAATAATAATAATAATAATAATAATAATAGTTATTATTATTATTACTATCACTAACTATGATTAAAATATTTCGTTTTATAGGCTTTCGAAACCGAACATGAAAGGAAATGAGAACATAATTTGATATGTCCTTCAACTTACTCAAAACAAAAGCTCAATAAGCATTTCATTTGGCGTTACAAGAGACAATCATTAACATGAAGACGAAATTTTCCTTAAAACTTCCAGCAGAAAATAATACTCGCACATCATAGTATGATAAAGCCAAAACGTAACTTCATGACAAGTTAAATATATTGCCGTTTTATATAAAAAAACATTAAACTATATACATGATTCGTCCAATTCTTTCCTTCTTCGATAATAATAATGCACCATAATAAATATGCTTCAAAATAATAAATAAATAAATATTACACGAACTAAACCATATGATAAACAAAAACTCCATTTGCATCATTCGAGTTACGTAGAAGTACCGTTCTGGAAATGTTTATTTATGCAGACACAAATTTTAAAATTGTCCCGTAAGACTTCATGAACATTAGTAGAGACGTTGGCGAAAATGCTGCTAACAACTTTAGCCCATTCACATACAGCAAAACCTAAGCAAGAAACACCAAGAGAGGACATGGCGAAGTTAGCGAACGACATCGGCGTTAGCAAGCCGCCCTGGCTTCATACTTGGTCGCACTCTCCGGAGAATAAATCGTTTTTCTTGAAGCAAGTCACTTACTGAAGGGCGCGAGTAATTCTCGTCGTAGCTTCGCAGAGCGGATATTGGAAAATTAAGTCGCATTGCACATCCGCACTAACCAATCATGAGGCTTCCCTGCAACCATGCATTATCTAATGAATAAATTGTACAACTTTATTACGTGGATATAAATATATCTACATTTTCTTTTTGGCGATGACTTTCGCAGCTTATACTTTAAAAGCTCGTTATAAATATATAAAGTGATCTGAGTAAGCTGGAGAGTGTTGAATAATACTCCGTCATTGTGGTCTACGAAGGAAATAAGAAAATTTTTATTTTTGGTTTTACAATAATAATAATACTAATTTCATGACAGGTAATAAAACAGAATGTCAATATATATATATATATATATATATATATATATATATATATATATATAATATATATATATATGTGTGTGTGTGTGTGTGTGTGTGTGTATGTATATTGTATATGTGCATATATTATATATATTTATATACTTTTTCACCATTAAGCAGTTGCTCTTAAAATCACTTTACACCCAAAATAGGCTTTACCTATGATTGAAAGAACGCGACATATATTACCAAGTTGTATGATGATAATGACCATTACTAAAGATTTCACAATTTTGGATTCATTTTCCAATTTCAACACAATATGGCAGAGAGCATATTTTATTTTTATCTACTCCGGTATAATTAACCAGCACAAAAGCACATTATGATACGTACGCAGTACCGTTGAAGCAAAAA
>NC_087217.1:55108591-55121091 GCF_015104395.2 Macrobrachium nipponense | reverse complement strand
CCAGATTGATAGGCAAGTATGCAACCCACTCGTCCACAGAGAGAGAGAGAGAGAGAGAGAGAGAGAGGAGAGAGTAAAGAGAGAGACTTAAAATGTTTTCAAGTGCCCTACAAATGAAAAAGTGAAAACTGGTCAATTTAGTTGTTTCTCTGTTATTTTTACACGATGACATAAATGAAAATGATGAAAGTCCAAGGCGGATTCATTAAATACTCATACGGAAAATCAAAGGCATTTAATCCCAAAATAATATTTAATTCATCTCTCTCTCTCTCTCTCTCTCTCTCTCTCTCTCTCTCTCTCTCTCTCTCTCTCGGGTAAAGTGACCATAACATTAGCCACAGAAATATTTAATTCATATCTCTCTTCTCTCTCTCTCTCTCTCTCTCTCTCTCTCTCTCTCTCTCTCTCTCTCTCTCGGGTAAAGTGACCATAACATTAGCTACAGGAATATTTAATTCATATCTCTCTATCTCTCTCTCTCTCTGGTAAAGTGACCATAACATTAGCCACTGAAAAGTATTAAGAGTTTATCAACACTGAATAAAATTGGTAATTTTATCATTGCAATTTTTATGTCGCAAAAACTAATATTTATTGAGATTAAACCGATAAAAGTGGATCTCTTTCTAACCATGGAACTCCTAAAGACAGTATTGGGGATATCAATAAGAGTGCTACTCCTTCAGCCAGCAGTAAATATTCGCAATAAATTCCTTCGTTTGATAAGAGTATTTTCGGAATACACAGCGTTTTCATATTGACAGAGTTTGAAATGTCTTGGTAAATCAACCAGAGTGATTAGAAAAAAACTCGTGACCCGATGTTTACCTTGGTAAGAAATGAAAGTAACCACACACACATGCTGTTATACGCTATTTGCTATAGCAACCAACATATTCCTAGGTTTTGAATCTGTTAAATATGCAAATTTTGATGAAAAAAAAACCACAGTCAAGATACTAGATACTCTCGCGAATCTCTTTTTCTTAAAAGTATGCTAAAGTAATAAAAGAATTGGAGGCTGGATAGGATTTTTATAATTGGAAATTATCTCTCTCTCTCTCTCTCTCTCTCTCTCTCTCTCTCTTCTCTCTAAACACACACATATGTATAGTATATGTATATGTATATGTATATATATATATATATATATATATATATATATATATATACTATATATATATATATTATATACATACATATATATATATACACTAGAGAGAGAGAGAGAGAGAGAGAGAGAGAGAGAGAGAGAGAGAGAGAGAGAATATGAGTGTTAGCTTATTTACGATATTATCGTGGTTTGACACAAAATAGTAAAGTATGTATATATAAAAAAGATTGATAATCAGTAAAAATAAAATACGATTTTTCTACCAAAAACAATAAATAAAGTACCGTATCACTACAATGAGTTCTTCATTACCAGTAAAGATCTTAACAATCAAATTAGCAACACTTACTTAATGTTTCAAAAAGTTCCCAGCAAAATATAAAACATTCTGATACTGCGATTAGTACTCGCTATAACAATCATTTACTCTGTCTGCTCAAACTTATTTTGATTAATTAGTTAAAGGCAGAATTACTGATGCAAAAAAGAAAAAAAAAATAATTAGAATAATTTCAGTCGACTCGAATTTTCTTCCTAACTAATTCTTCTCCACAAGTAAAAAAAATTACCTAATTTAAAAATTCTGATAATACTATTAGTACTCGCTATTACTATCATTTACTCTGTCTGTTCAAACGTATTTTGACTAATTAGTTACAGGCAGAATTTCTTATGCAAAAAAAAAGTCCAATTCTTCTCCGCAGAAATAAAAAAAGTTACCTAATTTAAATTTTCCTAATTAATTAGCTCGGGAGAATGCAAATATTTTACGTCTAGATGTGATAATTAGGACGAAAATTGCATCCAAGTTGGAAATTAAAGCATTTTCATCTTGACATTTTTTTTTTGCGTGGTCCTGAAGCGGGGCCGTGACCCCCCTTCTCCCCCAGCCCCCCCGCATTTTATCATAAATCTTCCATTCTTGGTAATTAATGATTAGGAGATGTGACGGAAAAATTGTATTCTTGATGAATGTGAATGTGGAATGGGATAAATTTCAGATTATAGGAACATAGGGTTAGGAATTCCCTGGTCAAACAGCTCTGCCCTTCAATGAATAAGGGCGGGAGATGGGTGTTGGACAAGCGTGAGGCAGCCCGCCCATAATTGCCGGGCCTGAGGGCTCCCCGACCACCCACGGAGCCGCCCTAGTACTACCCACTCCGCCCAGTAATGATTTTATTACTCCCTGCGTCTAATGATAACATTGGGAGAAGCTGTGGTAACATTTACTTTGACCCGGGTCCCTCGGCTTCTTCAGCGGCGCCCAAATCACATGAAAACCGACCTCGCAGCCAATCGCGTGCGAGATCACGCGCGGCGCCCCGCCCCCTTGCACACGGCCAGGTGAATGGTCATGAATTGATCGACGGCCACCAATGGCGAGGCGTCGGTGCCTCTGATGTGCGCGGGGGGGCGGGGCCACGGCGGAGATGATCATAGTGCACCGACGATATCCTAGTCGGATGAAGGGTGTTAGTGAAACTCGATATCCGAGTGGCGGCGGCGGCTGATCGTCATGGTCTTTTCAGCGTTACCGGTGGTAACATGGGTGTCGCTCGCTGAACGCTAGTCACACGCACACCTGCTCTATTGCCGTGCACGTAACGTAACGCACCGTTCGGCACACCCCGAGTCACACTCGCATCCCATTCATTCAAAATCAGCATTTTTGAAGGGACGCAAAACTTAATTGACTCGTGGATGTAATGTGATCATTATCCTCATCAATACATTATTTAACCTTTGGCTTAGTGACGATGTTTGCGTGATATGTGATATATACTCGAATTGCAGTCAACATAAAGCTCTTATCGGCAAAATGCCGCGTCCGTGCCGGGACAGTTACGGCGACCAGAAGCCGCCCTACTCCTACATCTCGCTGACGGCGATGGCCATTTGGAACAGCCCGGAGAAGATGTGCACGCTGTCGGAGATCTACAAGTTCATCATGGACAACTTCCCTTACTACCGCAAGAACACCCAGCGGTGGCAGAACTCCCTCCGCCACAACCTCTCCTTCAACGACTGCTTCATCAAGATCCCCCGCAGGCCCGACAGGCCCGGCAAGGGCGCCTACTGGACCCTCCATCCCTCCGCCATGAACATGTTCGAGAACGGCAGCTTCCTCCGCAGGAGAAAACGCTTCAAGATTCCCAAGCCCGAGAAGGAGGCCCTGGAAGCGGGCCTGGCCCATTTGCACGGGAGACCCATCGACCCTCTGGACGCCCCGAGACTGACCGAGGGCACCAGCTGCCCCGGCGTCCAGCCACACAACAGGCAACCGTTTACCATAGAAAATCTGGCCGCCTCAGACGCGAAACCGCCCACACTGACAGCGCCCACGCCTGTGTATCCACCAGGTACCCACCTGTCACATCTGAACGCCCATCTCGCTAACCTGAGAAGTGTTGGGGCGTACGCCAACAGGAATATTGGACTGAGCGCCCTCAGTCACAACACCCTCGTACCTAACCTGGAGGCAGCCCACGCTGCTGCTGCAGCCGCCGCCCATGCTGCTCTCACGCCCACGTCGTTAGCAACCTCTCTCGGGACGGCCTTCACGTCATCTTTAAACAGCAGCTTCACCAATTCCTTCAGCGCTTCACTCAGCAATTCCCTGAGCGGGCACCTGGCAGCGTCCCTCAGCAACTCTCTGGAGAGCTCCTTGAGCAGTTCCCTCGGGGGAACACTGGGGGGCTCCTTGACAGGTTCTTTAGGGGGCCTAGGAAGCCTTGGCGGCCTGGGCACGGGCGTACCTCCTCTAGGGGCCACAGTTCCGCCGAGTCTTGCAACATCTCTTCAGCAATTATACAGCGCTGCCCTATCTCAAATGCCCGATCTCCAGAGCCCCCCGGGTGGTCTACCGTCACCTCTCGTTCGCCTCCCACCACCCACGCTGCCATTACCGGTACCTGTGCGGCCCACGCCCCTACCACCAGGCCTTCTTCACGCCATCCCTCCCACTCACCCACCGCCGCCACCGCCTCCTCTGCCGTCTCTCCCGCCCTTATCGCTATTCAACTCCAAATTGCGGTGCATGGCCCCGTTCTTCCCGGAGGACCCCCTCCCGGAGGATAATCTGGACTCCGCGAACGACGAAAAGCAATCATCCATCGGGCGCCAGGAAAACAGCAACACTGCCCTCAACCACCGACCGTCCAAGGGACCGACACCGCCGCCCTCGGGGGTAACGAGGGCTTCACCCCTGGGCAGGGTCATATGACAGTAGTGTCGCGGGACGGTGAACGAAGTTGCCCGTCCTGTCTCATAGGCTGCCAAAACATTATATAATATGTATATAATAATGTATTGTACATGTCAAATGATATTAGCAAACTTGACGTTTGTTCCCTGAAAAGTGACGACAAGTGCTCCTATGACACTTACGCACAGACACTTCAGTGCCATCGCTCAGGTGGTGTGACAAGTCGTTCGGACGCGCGTTGACAGATGGTTTTGTAACTCAGGTGCAAATCGGACAACGGATGAGACGGAAGTTTATATGCAGACAAAATAACAAACAGTCTTTTCTTTTAATGTTAAAAATGAACACGAATGAACAGAAGTTACTTAAAGCTGCACTTCAAAATGTCCCAGTCGTACTGAAAATCTGAAAGAGCATAATTATCAAATGAAAAGTTATAATGAAGTCAACCCCTGCAGTGATTATAGCGGCGAGAATATCATTTTCCCCATCGTTATCATTATCATCATCATCAGCAACAGCAGCAGCAGCAGCATCATGACTCATCATCATCATCGCTAGCATGCAAGCAAGCAAGCAGATAGAGAGCAGCGTCCTCCAAGCCACGAGGACCCCCTCCTCTTCCGCCTTCATTCCGAGGAACAAGAGGACAACAAAATCTAAATTAAGTAACATTCTGTAAAAAAAAGTTACTGAGATTTGGTATAGTCAATTTAACTGACCTGTGATGTAAAATGAGAAACAGAAGGCCACAATGAAGCCACAGTAATTTACCCCTACATTTACCACTGGGCCCCCCTCCCCCCCAACTATATTCATTCCCCAATCGAAAATCATAAAAATCCTTTCTTCAATCACAAAGTCCTAATTGTCCACGCCCTTCGCCAAGTATCCTGTACCAATTAAACAACTTCCCGTACGTCCGTCAGTAAATATCCTTTCAAATCCAAAGTCATCCTACAATTCAAGAATCCCACTTCCTTACCCCTAATCCCTCTCCCACAATCTTTCACCGCTCGCCCTTTCTCTTTCCGTTTTATTATTATTATAATTTTTTTTTCAAACCCGCTCTCACTCCCTCCACAACTGATAAGCACGAGTTGAAGCCACGTGCCTTTGATCGTACGCCGCTATCAGCACGTGTGAATCAACTGCATTCACAATATTACGTACTAATAAATATAGCATAGAGAAAAATATCTATCATTACATTCCCTGTCTTACTTAATCTTAAGTTGATCAATATTTTAAGAAATAGTATCTTTAAAAGTACTGGATTAAATTGTAAAACATTACGATTTATAATTATGTATTCCAACAAGGGTAAACGAGATGGGGAAGCATTTGCCTAAGCCTCTATGAAAAAGGTAAAACAAGAGGGTAATAATTGGCACAACCCATTACTGAAGAATGAGAGCATTTATACAACTCACAAACATAAAAGCAAAACTCACTATATCTATATATCTATTTGTACGAGGATAGATCACATGGTACTCAAACTAAAGGAAATCAAATCACAATAGCATAAAGCAAGAATATATTCTAGGAATAAAAATACACCTGTGTGAAGCCTGACTTTTTAAATATTTAATCTTAGTGAAAAAGAAAGAGCTTTTAATTTTCATTTGCTCTTGAAGACAACTTGGTTCATAAATAAGAAAAGGAATTAAAACACATTTAAGTAAGCCATGGAATTTGAAACATCCTGGATATTATTCTCAAATCATCCAAAACACTTGATTTGAAATTCCATCTACACGTTACAATATGTAAGTATTATGTAAGATAAAAAAATAAAATAACGATTACTTCTGCCATTCGTTCACGGACATCACGAACTTACTGGATGAGAATCGTAAGACATTCAAAAGATTCTAGTTAATACTAAACAAAAAGGCTTAAGAAGAATATTTGCAATAACTATCCGAAATAAAGAGTCTCCCACAATATGTAATTAACAACATGGTGACTGACCAGACTTAATTATAAGTAATTACGGCATGTCCCGCTTAGGAACAAAAGATTACTGAGGAAGAATATGCGGTATTAGTAGCGTTGTTGTCGTGTATGAAGAATACGCACACTGGAAGAAGAAAGTGAAAGAATAATTATTCTTCATTTAGGAGAAATGTCACGGTAGATTACGGCATGTCCCATGTAATTGGAGATGCCCTCCATCACCGGAGGGAATATGTCTAATGTATCTGCCCGTACGATGTACTACGGAGCTTTAGGGGTGATGCAGTGAAAAAAAAAAAACTTATACATATAATCTCTGTGTAGGCCATGTTGTCCCATAAATTTTGCATTCTGGATTAATTTCCAAGTTAACATTACACTGTATATCAGTAACGGTATGAACGTATTTCTTCAGTTAAAAAAATCTGCTACATATCATAAAATTATTCTTAACTAATTAATAAAGATTGAGGTTTTTGGCAATGATTTATGCAACTGCAAGATTACTGTTTGAAAATCGCTATAACGAAATCTACACAAGGCAACAAAATAGCATAGTTTATATTCACACAATAAAACATTCAGATTTCTTTATTTACCTATTAGCGACAGTTTTTCTGGATATTGTCTTTTACCAAATTGTAAAAAAAAAAAAAAAAAAAAAAAAAAAGTAAAAAATTCTGTTCCTTTATCCATATCGTGAGAACTCACGGACACGAATCTACAAAAAAAGAAAAAAAAAGAATAAGAAGAAAAAAAGAAAAGAAATAATTCACGCGAGGTGTCAGAGTCATAGATGAATTGAGTGTATCACATATAATGTACTTTCTAAGGATAGGGAAAAGGTTGCAAACGAAATATTATGATTAAGACACACTTTCGCTCAAGTAAAAATTCCGAGGAAAAATGAGCAATCAACAGCAAAACAAAACTTACGGCAACGATGCAAAGAACGACAGAAAAAATATTACATAAAAATTAATGAAAAACAAACTATATAATTAACAAGAAAGAAAACAAAAGTTAATGCAACGGTGCAAAAAATTAGAGAAAAAAGTTGCATAAAAAATAAATGAAAAACAAACTATGGCATTAGGCATTAACAAGAAGGAAAACAAAACTTAATAACAGGAAAAAAAAGAAAAATGAAAAAATAATGCATAATGCATAAAAAAAGAATGAAAAACAAACCTATGGACATGAACGAAAAAGCTTTTTAGCGTCTGACACTGCTTAGAAAGATGCATACATATTATGCACTGCTTAGAGAGATGCATATATATTATGCACTGCTTAGAAAGATGCATATAAATTATGCACTGCTTAGAAAGATGCATATAAATTAGCACTGCTTAGAAAGATGCATACATATTATGCACTGCTTAGAAAGATGCATATATATTATGCACTGCTTAGAAAGATGCATATATATTATGCACTGCTTAGAAAGATGCATATATATTATGCACTGCTTAGAAAGAATGCATTAAATTATTCGCACTGCTGAGAAAGATGAATATAAATTAGCACTGTTTAGAAAGATGCATATATTAGCACGGTTAGAAAGTGCATTAATATTAGCACTGCTTAGAAAGATGCATATATATTAGCACTGCTTAGAAAAGATGCATAATTATATTATTGCACTGTTTAGAGAGATGCATATATATTATGCACTGCTTAGAAAGATGCATATATATTATGCACTGCTTAGAGAGATGCATACATATTATGCACTGCTTAGAGAGATGCATATATATTATGCACTGCTTAGAAAGATGCATATATATTATGCACTGTTTAGAAAGATGCATATATATTATGCAGTGTTAGAAGACAAAATATATTGCATGCTTAGAAAGATGCATTATTATTGCAAACGCTTAGAGAGATGCATACATATTATGCACTGCTTAGAGAGATGTATATATATTATGCACTGCTTAGAGAGATGCATATATATTATGCCGTGCTTAGAAAGACATATATTATGCACTGCTTAGAGAGATGCATACATATTATGCACCGCTTAGAAAGATGTATGTATATATATCGCGTCCAAACATGGACTAAACAGACATGGCTTACACTTTGATAAACGGCGAACACTCTCGTTCACGAACAGGGACATTTGTAACTTTCGGCCACAATGGAAATGTCTCTCAATGAATTCACAGAACGCATACAAACCATTTTGAAGAATTTCATTTATCTTCCATCTCCGTCACAACGCATTCTCGATCTATATCACGATACACGTTGTAAATTAAATGAATAAATACAACTAATGAAAATCAATAGTAATGATTATCTCGGTGATGAATATCAACCATACTACGATACTGAAGTTAAATATTGATCCAAATACTGCTACTCATCGTACTACTAATAATACTAGTTTAGTAGCTTTTAAAGGACTATCAACAGAGGGAGATTAGCCTTCATCTTATAATCAGTCACGAGAGGAAGTATCGTCAGCAATGGCAATACAAAGACCAGTGGAAAGTTGTTATTATTATTATTATTATTATTATTATTATTATTATTATTATTATTATTATTATTATTGGTGAAGAAATCCACAATGGTGTAGATAAATTTCGAGAATATGCTTGATTCTTTCATATATGTATATGTATATATACATATATATTATACATATATACTATATATATATATGTATATGTATGTATATATATATATAAATATATACATACATACATATATATATATATATATATATATATATATATATATATATATATATTTACATTTACACCACTACGGACTTCTTCACCATTTAAGTGATTTGTGCTAGTCTTATTATTATTATTATTATTATTATTATTTTTTATTATTATTATTATTATTATTATTATTATTATTTAAGGAGCGTAGACCCCCTTCTAAACAGGGTTCTGTTGAGAATGATGATAGCATGAAATTGAACTAATTCTATACAATATTTCCAGCAGTTCTTGTTATTCTCTCTTCTCCAAAGATAACATTTTCTAAAAGGCGGCCGATGTTCATGATGTGGATAAAGGAAAATAGTAATCCCGAACTCTTGCCTTTTCTCTTTTCCATATTGCGATAATCGGTTGACTCATTAGAAAAAGTTAGCATTTAAGGAAAGAGAGTAACGAGAAGAGCTGAAAAGAATTTTCATAAAAAAAAATAAAAAGTTAGCTTTTAAGGAAAGAGAGTAACGAGAAGAGCTGAAAAGAATTTGCATAAAATAAAATAAATTAAACTAATGCTGGCTTTTCAAAGGAGCCTATTATTATTATTATTATTATTATTATTATTATTATTATTATTATTATTATTATTATTATTATTATTATTACAACATACGCATACATGAAACAGGCCCAACAGGCGAGTAATTTGCAAAGAAAGTTAAATATTCCGTTAAAAATTGTGATCAGTATCTCAATTAACATTAACAGTTACTACAAACATTCAACATTGATAAAAAAAAACTATACTTAAAAATTTCCCAAATTTTTTTGTATTTTTTTTTATAAGTTACCGATACTTTCACAAACAAAATGTCTTGCAAATATATTTGTGACGCCAGTTTTAATAGCACCAAATCAATCAATCGTGGATATATTTAAGAAATAGAAGTAATGGCCGATGCATGGGTTTATCGATCGTGTTGTCTGACTAACTTCTAAATAATTCCGTTGAATGTTTTCGTGAATCGAAATTCATACATTATTCCTATGGAGTCTCAAGTAAATTCTTGATGAATGTTTTGGGATTCTTAAGAAAAATCAAAGAATGTGCCTGAGAATTCTTATATCTTAATATACGACTTGTATGGCAAATCTGAAATTTTTGAATTAGTTTTATTAAAGTTATATTTACGACTATTAAACACATCCAAAAATTAAAAAAAAAATTTACAGCATCAGAATTTTAATTCTTAGAATGAACACTTCCAGATTTTTTTTTTTTTTTTTTGCGCAAACTAAGATGATTCCTGCAACTGGTTTCCTAACAACATTTCCAAAACCTTATGATTTTACAATATAGATCCAACAATCTAAATTTACTAATGTTTGCAAGAAAATGTTCAAATTTTCAAAGATCATACAGATCACTTTTGAAGCCCCAGAACAGCTCTAGTGACATTACTTATCATTTTCTCCAATCGTTATAATATCACCAAGAATGTGATTTGCTCACAATCCTCAAAATGATAGGAATTGTATTACGCTCTAAGCCGAGAATGTTAAAAAAGGGTGATATTTCTAGTATAAACTGAGGCCTACCGCTCATAATAGGACTATTACTTCACTTTAGTTTGACTCCATTACAAAATGTGCACACTTTAAGGCTTATTCAATGCACATATACATTCTCCTGCATAACAGGTGCAACGACTTCAACGTATACAGTAAATAAAATGGTCTACTTATATGTCACTTGCTGTTCTCGTTATAAAATACATATTTTTACCTACACATAAACGCACACACACACACATATATATATATATATATATATATATATATATTATATATATATATATCTATATATTTATAGATATATATATAATATATATATATATATCATATCTATATATATATATATATATATATATAGATATATATATATATATATATATCTATATATATATATATATTATATAGATCTATATATATATCTATATTATATATATATATTATATACATATATATATATATATATATATATGAGATAGATAGATAGATAGAATAGATAGAAATATATATATCATTCGAACTACAAATGTCCTTTAATACTTTAATATCCAATTCGCTCTACCTCGGAATTGATATATTTTCATATATGTAAACCGAAGGGGAATCGTAACGTCAATGTCGTCCTGATTTCGTGCCTGTCCGCTGGACGGTGGTTCGACCCCATGAGGGACGAAATTATTATCAACTAAAAATTCCCTTAGGTTTACATATATGAAAATATATCAATTCCGAGGTAGAGCGAATTAGATATTAAAGGACATTTGTAGCTCGAATGATTTATATGAATCACGGTGATGTGATAAATTTTTATAATATATATGTGTGTGAGTGTGCACAGAAACACACACATATATAGTATAATTAGTTGTAATAGTATGTGAACACAGATCTTTTCAATGTAATGGAATGCGCGAGTTATGCACATTACTATTTTTGCATATAGACGTATACCAGCGCTTGGCATACAGATGCAAACCTGTACTAACTGTGGCAAATGATGCAGTTAATTTGCATAAATCCATTAAAACAACAAATCTGGCCCTTGTCATACGCATATTATTAACAGAAGGGAAAGACCTCTCCCTTTGGCTTCTCTTGGTTAATCTTGTGCGACTCGGTAATGAAACTTATTAATTAGAAATTCGTCAGAGTTTGTTTCCTGTTTCTAATTATATGCGATACACATTGATAAAAAAAAACAAAAAAAACTATACTTAAAAATTTCCCAAATTTTTTTGTATTTTTTTTTAGTAAGTTAACCGATACTTTCACAAACAAAATGTCTTGCAAATATATTTGTGACGCCAGTTTTTAATAGCACCAAATCAATCAATCGTGGATATATTTAAGAAATAGAAGTAATGGCCGATGCATGGGTTTATCGATCGTGTTGTCTGACTAACTTCTAAATAATTCCGTTGAATGTTTTCGTGAATCGAAATTCATACATTATTCCTATGGAGTCTCAAGTAAATTCTTGATGAATGTTTTGGGATTCTTAAGAAAAAAATCAAAGAATGTGCCTGAGAATTCTTATATCTTAATATACGACTTGTATGGCAAATCTGAAATTTTGAATTAGTTTTATTAAAGTTATATTTACGACTATTAAACACATCCAAAAATAAAAAAAAAAATTTACAGCATCAGAATTGATATATTTTCATATATGTAAACCGAAGGGGAATCGTAACGTCAATGTCGTCCTGATTTCGTGCCTGTCCGCTGGACGGTGGTTCGACCCCATGAGGGGACGAAATTATTATCAACTAAAAATTCCCCTTAGGTTTACATATATGAAAATATATCAATTCCGAGGTAGAGCGAATTAGATATTAAAGGACATTTGTAGCTCGAATGATTTATATGAATCACGGTGATGTGATAATTATTTATAATATATATGTGTGTGAGTGTGCACAGAAACACACACACATATAGTATATATAATTGTAAT
>NC_087217.1:55093591-55103591 GCF_015104395.2 Macrobrachium nipponense | reverse complement strand
TTCGGAAATATATCTTCAACGCGACTGATGTGTTATCTACTTGTCAAAACTCAATATCTGGCGATAAAGGAGAAAAATCACTGCAGGTGTAAATAAAGAATATTTATAGACCGCCCCCCTGCCCCCGCCCCCTTCCCACCAAACCCTGGATGGGGGGGGGGGCGAATGAATTTTCTTCTTGGGAGGTAAAATGTTTGACCATCTTTGGTAGACGTGAATGGAAAATCCTATTTTTGAAGAACACTTCCTTTTATATATAATCCTATTTTTGAAGAATACTTGCTTTTATATATAGTTTTTGATGTGATGAAATAACAAGAAAGAATCATAACCTCTTAATGACAAGCTATAAACTATCATTTGATTACAAGAACGATTATAGTCAGTTTACATTTGGCTGGCTTTATGTAAACACGGTAACCCTGCCCTAGGGAGCCTATACGTGTGACAAGGTGTGAAAGGGGGTGTTTGAAAGTCCATTGTGGACCTCAGGACTCTGATTAACAACTAAAGACCAGAAGACTATTAACGGGTTACATAAGACAATATAATAATCTAATCAGCAACTAATTTAGATACAACCCGTCAATAGGAACTCTGCACCTATCACACCCGTGTAAGTAGAGAACGTTATATTTTACTAAAAAGAGTTCTACAAGCAATCTTGAACAACATCAAGATTTCTAAAAGCCTGTAAATATTTTGCCTTCAATAAGTATTCTTTTATTGGGAGAAGAGCCACATGAAATTTATTTTCGAGACAAAATTAGAATTTAAGCGAGCATTCTTGTTGAACGTTCAATGTCTGTCAAGTGAATTTTTACGAAAAAAATCTATATTTCCAGTTTATAAAGCAAGATTGATTATCAGAGGCCATAAAGCAGTACATTTCGCCAACCAAATTATCAGTGAGAGAGAGAGAGAGAGAGAGAGAGAGAGAGAGAGAGAGAGAGAGAGAGAGAGAGAGAGAGAGAAGAGAAAGGGGGGAGCTAATGAGATACGCATGAAGTGTAGAATGAAAAAAAAGAGCAATTATGAGTTATCCGTAATCGTCAACATAACTCACCAACAAAAACATCAATAATCATAAAATATTAAACTACTGAATCACATATCTATTAATAAAAGGAATAAAAGCAGCATAAGTATTCAGCGTCAAACCCGATTCTCCATATAAGGAACTTGAAGCTCTCTCGGTGAAATGTTCTTAATGATATTTGTACTTTCATGGTTTTGGTGAATCTCTCTCTCTCTCTCTCTCTCTCTCTCTCTCTCTCTCTCTTCTATGTAAGAAACGTATACCCATGCACTGTAAGCTGAAATGTGGAAATGAAGGCATCACTCCTATTATATATAAATATAATATATATATATATATATATATATATATATATATATATATCTATATATATATATATATATATATATATATATATAATTCATTCGCGACAGACACCGTTAATATTTGAATAATGTTACGAGTCGCTGGCAGCGAAAATGGGGTCTTTTGTTTTTTTAAGAAAGATTTTTCTATCTCCTTGAAATGTTCTTGATGTCGGATATCTGCTGACAACTTGACATAGCCACCAACAGCCGCCCCCCCCCCCCCACCCCTCTCTCTCTCTCTCTCTCTCTCTCTCTCTCTCTCTTGACCAGCATCCAATGACCTCCAACTCATCAACGGACAGTTATCAGATCAAATACGAAAAAAAAAGCTACACATGGGCCAGCTGTAAACCCTCTGTCAACCAAGCATAAAAAAATAAAAGAAATAAAAATACAATAATATAAAAAATAAAATAAAAGACAATCCTCTATGTCGGCGATACTGACGCATTCTGCCAACCGAACCGGAAAATTAGGCTTCGCGCCCCCCCCGCCCCCCGCCCCCGACGGCGGGAGTCCATGGAGGAAGGAGTCAACGGAGGAAGCCGTTAAAAAAAAAATTGCGCTAAAAGAACATAATCCGATAAAAGATGAGATCGTCTAAGGAATACGACCACCCGAGATCATTACACTACAAACAAGTATATATACTTGCGCGTTATCCGATACCCGTTCGTTATAGCTCATTACCCGCCCGGCACCCCCCCGCCGGAAAAAAAAAAGCAAAAAAAAAAAAAAAAAAAAAAAAAAAAAAAAAAAAAAACCCGAAAATAAAGATACTTAGTACTGATTACGCATCCGTTACCCGGCACTTACGCGTCACTTAATACTTTTACAAGTTGCTTCCTCTTACCTGGAGAGCTTCGTCAGCATTTTGGGAATCTGCAGCGTTTGTTCCTTTGTCCGCCGTCCGTCCGTCAAACAATGCCTCGTTAATAATAAATTCCAATACGTTCAAATATAAAGAGAGAGAGAGAGGCTTTGTCGTAAAAGACCTTAAACAACAACAATAATAGGTAGTAATAACATAAAAAAAGACTATTATACCCGTTCTTATCTTTTCTTTTCTCATTTGTGGAATCACACGGATCTCTCTTTTTTTTCTCTTTTTTTTTCTAATACGACGCCGTGACAACTCGAGTGTGTCATTAAAAAATGACTTTATTAACGGAAAAATTATATTACATTTTTACTTTTTTTTTATCTTTTTTTATCTAACGGATGCCATTAAAAGGTGGATTTGACCTTTTTCGAGTTACGGAAGAGAATGAGCGGGATTGTATGATTGTATTGGAGATATATATATATATATATATATATATATATATATATATATATATATATATATATATATATATATATATATATATATATATATATATATATATATATATTTCTGGAATCAGAATACAGATAATACATAATGTTTTTAGATAAACATAATTTTTTCCATAATGAACAACACTGACAAATGTCAATATCGACATTTAGATAAAAAAGATGAGTTTTAATCGGCCATAAGATTATTATTATAACGGAAAAAAATTCTCATACATTTGGCTGGCTTTGAATAAGGAGAAGTCTTTTAAATGGCCTTAAGAGACTCAAAGATAGCGGAATATAAGGCTTATAGGCGTAAATGACTCAACGATAGCGGAATATACTGTTTCCATGGCCTTAATGACTCAAAGTGAGCGGAATATAGTTTAAATGGCCTAAATGACTAAACGATAGCGGAATATACTGTTTCCATGGCCGTAATTACTCAAAGATAGCATAATATATTGTTTAAATGGCCGTAATGACTCAAAGATAGCGGAATATACTGTTTAAATGGCCGTAATGACTCAAAGATAGCGGAATATACTGTTTAAATGGCCGTAGTGACTCAAAAATAGCGGAATATACTGTTTAAATGGCCGTAATAAATTAAAGATAGCGGAATATACTGCTTAAATGGCCGTAATGACTCAAAGATATTGGAATATACTGTTTAAATGGCTTACATGACTCAAAGATAGCGGACTGTAGTGTTTAAATGGCCTACATGACTCAAAGATAGCGGACTATACTGTTTAAAAGGCCGTAATGACTAAAAGATAGCGGAAAATACTGTTTCAATGGCCGTAATGACTCAAAGTAGTGGACGATACTGTTTAAATGGTCTAAATTACTCAACGATAGCGGAATATACTGTTTAAACAGCCTATAATGAGACTCAAAGATAGCGGAATATACTGCTTAAATGGCCTAAATGACTCAAAGATAGCGGACTATATTGCTTTCAATGACCTTTTGAATGAATCAGTCAAGATAGTTGGAAAAAAATGTTGGAAAACAAAATCAGTCTAAGTTACAGGAGAACACAGCTTTACGTGGTCATAATCTGTCTAAGGTACCGGAGAAGAATATTTTAAATGATCACAACAAAGCTAAGGTACTCTCTCTCTCTCTCTCTCTCACATTTAAGATCTCACTTTTACAGACAGACAATGGCAAATTCTTATACCAATTAAACAACATATTTTAACAATTTACACGTCTGTAAGCATTCTCTCTCTCTCTCTCTCTCTCTCTCTCTCTCTCTCTCTCTCTCTCTCTCTCATTTAAGATCTCTCTTTTACAGATAGACAACGGCAAATTCTTATACTAATTAAACAGCATAATTTACCAATTTACACGTCTATAAGCATTCTCTCTCTCTCTCTCGCTCTCTTTCTCTCTCTCTCTCTCTCTCTCTCTCTCTCTCTCTCTCATTTAAGGGCTCTCTTGTACAGACAAGCATACCGGCAAATTCTCACAACTGAATAAATATATAGTTTACTGATCTATGTATAAAATAAGAGACAAATATATACGTGATTACTCATATAGATATAAATACAATCAAATCCCGTCATGAATCCATTGCAAGATAATGAATATTTGAGATGAAAAAATGAATTAATTTAAGCGGCGATGTCAATTAATTATTGCAATTTATGAATTGTATCAGGGTACTGAAAAATGTAAAATGGTATCGGACTTGGGCGCGTTGAGAATGCTACTGCTACTGCTACTAATACTACAGCTATTACTACTACTACTAATAATAATAATAATGACACGATACAAAGCGACAACTGACAAAGGTTGATGTACGACCATTTTAATAACTAATAACGTTAATATTCACAATAAACGTCACAGCCATGTCAACATGGCGGAATGTATTCAGCGTCAGATTATTGTGACAAGTCTGCTATCTGGTTACGCTTATAATAATAATAAAACGTTACGTTGCTGTTCAGTATAGCCGCTTTTTGGAGCCACTTCTAAGAGGCTACATTGAACCGCAATGTAACTTTTTGGAGCCACTCCCAAAAAAGTGGCTCCAAAGGTCGGTTCAATAGAGCCGATTTTTGGAGTCACTTCTTAGTGAGAGTGGCTCCAAAACGTGGCTGCATCGGACGGCAACGTAACTTCTTGGAGCCACTCCCAAATATGTGCTTCAAAAAGCGTTTCAACATAGCAGCATTTTGGAGCCACTTCTAAGGATTACGAAAGTTCCAAAGCTTCCCCTACGTTACAGCAACGCCATTTATTCTGAATGGTGTTGTTTACTAGGTCGCGAAGTTCAGGATATCTCCATCTTTCTAACGGTTTTCGTCATCATCGTTATCGTCAACATCAATAAGCTTTTAAAAAACTATTTCAGTTTTTTTTTCTTGCTTTCTTAAAAGGATAAAAACAATAATCATCATCATCAATAAAAAGCATTCTTCAAAACACCGTGAATATAGTCTTATTTTAGTTTTTCTTTATTTTTTATTTTCCTCCCTTTCTTAAAAGGATAAAAAATAATATTGATGTAAGTGAGGAATTATGAGAATTACTATTTCAGCAAGTGTTTTCTAATCATTATTATTATTATTATTATTATTATTATTATTATTATTATTATTATTATTATTATTACTGACACAGTCAACACATACTCATGGAACAACCCGAAAATGGCACACTAAAAACCGTCCACAAGCAATGAAAAATAGAAAATGACAACTAATAGATGTCTAGCATCATAAAGATCTACGCGATATAATATAAAAAAATAACAACACATGATAATACCGTTATAGGCTAACAAAAATAAATAGATAAGCAAGAAAGAAAAACCCAGGCCGAAGGACCTCGAGCGATGTGCCATCCTCTCATGTGAATGTTAACTGCCGATTCCTAATGTAATGGAACGAACACAGGTAAGTTGAACTTCGCTTTTACGGTACAATGATCAATGTTACCTTATTTAATATGTAAGTATCTTATGCAAAATTCAGCACTATTTCCGAACTTGGAAAATATGATCTCGTCTATGTAAGAGGATGCATGAAATCGACTTTTGATTGAATTCACTGCCTGATAAAATGTAACCATCAACTGAAGTGAATCACTGCCTTGAATGTATTCGGAATTGCACTTATTAATTCGAACTTCAGTAAAAATAGGTGTTTTCTTTCGGGAACGGATAATATCAGAGTAAAAAAAAAAATAAATAAATAAATAAATAAAATGGAAAACAAGCCACGGCTTGCTTCTCAATACGCCACAGACAGTCTAATATTAAAATTAATATAAAGCTAAATAAATAAACAAATAAATAAATAAATACAAAGGAAAACAGGGTACGACGTGCTCCTCAATACGCCACAGACAGTCTAATATTAAAAATTAATATAAAGCTAAATAAATAAATAAATAAATACAATGGAAAAAAGGTACGGTCTGCTCCTCAATACGCCACAGACAGTCTAATATTAAAATCAATATAAAGCTAAATAAATAAACAGATAAATAAATAAATACAAAGGAAAACAGGGTACGACGTGCTCCTCAATACGCCACAGACAGTCTAATATTAAAAATTAATATAAAGCTAAATAAATAAATAAATAAATACAATGGAAAAAAAGGTACGGTCTGCTCCTCAATACGCCACAGACAGTCTAATATCAAAATTAATATAAAGCTGAGATTGTGCACAAACTAGGTCTCTTGGAGTCATATTAACTCCATACACTTACAACTGAGGATTCAACCTCTCCATACCTTTCATATTCCGAAAACAATTCTATCAGAGAGAGAGAGAGAGAGAGAGAGAGAGAGAGAGAGAGAGAGAGAGAGAGCATACACTTTTCAGTCTCTGGTTCTTGTTTGTTTGCGTCTAACTACACATTATTTAAAATGGACCCTTCGACCACACACGAAGTTGAAAGACAAATATTTTCTACTATACGAGAAGCGACGAAGCATACCAAACTACTATGTATACCTCATATTCATCACCGTAAACACACTTTCAAATCATTCTCATACCTATACGCAAACCATTAAACAGCACCGTGGAAATGTATCAATATATCACCGGTTATGAAAAAAAAAAAAAAAAGATGCATGAGCCTGGAGTGGAATGGTTACTTAGAAAATGTCCTTAGACTGCATTTATAGAGACGTTTACATTGTTGAGGTCAGTGAGGTTGAATTAGTTGTTCGTGGATTGAACCCACCTGCATATTTTGGACAGCTGTTCGTAGCCCAGACATTTTTAATTTGAGAGTTTTGTTGCTTATATTTTCTTAAGAACAAGTGCTCGGTAAGTCAAAATTCCTCTTCGTACAATGTCAAGATATAAAACGGGCATATATCTACACATTCATACACATTGTAATACACACACACACACACACACACAGTGTGTGTGTGTGTGTGTGTGTGTATGAAATAAATAAAAATGTTTCTTTAACCTCAATATGATACTCTGAATTTTTCTCTTGTAAATTACCAAATCATCCCCAACACCTTAATTAAACTATATAATCTAAAGCTTATGTACTTTATTCTAAACAAAGCTGATTATACTGGCATCTAGCAAGCTGAGGGGTTTCATTATCTTGCCCTGGCAACCTACGGGGCAATAGTAGGTTGCCAGGCCATGAGACATACTTCTGCGGCTTAATCTATATATTTTCGTTCTTTCATACACTATAAAAGATTTTTGTTTTTGTTTTGACAAATTTTATTCTCCGCTTTTTAATATTCTCCCTTCCTCTAAAGTCCCCATGTGCCCATGTTTGCTGAGAGGTCTTAAGCACGGCGGACAGCATCAGATAATGAACAATATACAAAGTGATTTCCTACGAACTTGCACTGGTGAGTACTGAATTTTTCGTATACATAGATAAACAACGAGTACCGCAGTCTTCGTGTACGTAGATCAACAACGATTATTTCTACGCAAAAGGAAAAACTTCTGGGTACGCTTATGCGTCAAAGCAGTAACTTAAAACTGCGGCACAGAAAGAGAGAGAGAGAGAGAAAAACAGAATAATATCTGCTTGTCAGTGATGAAACCCACAGTCAAAATGATTCGACCACCATCTGTTTTCCATGAACAAACTCTAATATTTTTTCTATCCTGGTACCATTACCATATCCCAGTAACACGACTTAAAAAAAATGAAAACCTTAAAAAAAAAAAAAAAAAAAAAAAAGAGGAGGAAAACCAGATTTGTATAAAAATGGCGCGCGAAAGGAAACAAACCTTTATTTAATTCGCCGTTTCTCAAAATCCCTCCTAGTTTGGCGAGCCTGACGCTGCATACTGGCGGTCATTAACGAGCTGTTGACACAAGTTGCAGAGGTGTTTGACCGCCGCCGAACGGGAGAGGGAGAACAACGAGTGCCCCTCGAGTGTCCACGAGAGAATATGAATTATGACAGATCATTATCCACCGTGTTGTCCGTCCGTTGTGTTTAGTGTCAATATTTGTAGAAGTTTGGATGCCCTTAAGCCAATAGAAAAGTCATCCCTGAATTAATATGGCGTTCGGGGGCGCGGGCTGTTCTCGCCCTTCTGACTCGCTTCCTTAAGGTCTAAAATCTCTCAGGACGATGGCAAGGAACGCAGGATAAAAAAACCTTGTTATAAAACAAGCAGAATCATCAACAAAACAATCATTTATATGTAAGAATGCAACACTATCTGTATTGTGAGTGTGTTTGCCAGATATTCAAATTCATGAAAGGGGGATATATAAAAAAAAGACGCCTTATAAATATAGGTAAGGCTGATCTCCGATATGCCTGCATGAGTCTGCATGAACTCTGTAGGCGGAATGTTTATGTAAAGAAAACAAGGTACCTTAGTTGAGCAAATAGCGAGGATGGAAGGTTAAAGAAAAAAAAAATAGCATGTCAGCTTTTAAGGAAAAAATAGCATGCAAACAAAATAAAGGTTTAACTTTTTATGAGATGGTCTCATTTCTAACTTTTTTGAGATGATTTCATTTGTACAAAAATAAATAAATAAATAAATAAAACAGAAATCATGGATATTGGCGATGCATGGCATAAATGCATTTCTTAAAAAAAAAAAAAAAAAAAAAAAAAAAAAAAAACTATAAGATTAAGGTATATCAGCGAATTTATTTTTTAAGGAAAACCTTATAGACACTGACGGTTAATACTGATAGTATGATAACTACATTTAAGAAATGTGACACATGGGTATTACAGTAGGTACCATGACGGTTGCACTTCCAAAGAATACCTAGTATGGCCACATAAGAAAACACTGCCTACTAGATACCAAAGACGAAAAAAGAGGAAGGAACTAAACAAAGTATACAATGATATTCCTAGAAAGAAAATATGGTTCCGAAGTTTATATATAAAAAAAAACGGGATGATGAAGCGAGACAAGTATTTCTTACAAAAGTCGCCATCATTGCATGCAACCTCGCGCATGAGGTATCATTTCTATTAAAAAAAAAAAAAACTGCCCTTAAAATAAACAGAAGTCACAGAAGTCGTACAAAGTTGATTTTGCAGAATGTGGTAACTGCAAGTAAAAATCATCCACGGACATGAATTTGACTCTATAATATAAAGTACATCACAGTATACCTAGTATATATCAGTTATATGACAATAAAAAAATAAAATAATAAAATAAAATAAAAATTCAAGCTTCATCACGATACATTTCATAATCAGAAATGGATAATGACAAAGAAAGGAGGCTACTTTTAAAGAAAGGTTTTGGCGTAAACAACAGAAATCAAAAGATCTTTTGTTTATAATGGAAATCTAGATGGGCATTTATGCCCAAAACGAGCTGGGGCCCTCAAGAAAAGTCAACGAACAATAAGGTCTTTGTCCTTTCAGTTTGAGACTCAAGTTGAAAATAAGAAAAAAACATAAAGTGCAACCCCTCCCCCCCAATCGCATAATGTAAAAAAATAAAATAAGCAAGAATATTTTATCTAGAGTACGAAGCAGCTTAACACCTTAAATCAAACCCACAGAAGATGAGATCACGGGTAGAATCACCCATCGCTTTTATCACTAAAACGTTCCGTTCAACTCTGGCGTCGCGGAAAAAAAAAAAAAAAAAAAAACATTAAACGAAACGCGCACGACGATCCAAACCCATCAGAGGAATTATATCGGAGGGGGAGAGGTGGCGAAAATGAGCCTCCCTGTAGCACCAAAACGGTTGGGGGAGGGGGGGGGGGGATCACCACGGGGAACAATTTGCCAGGCGTGAAAAAGATTCACAATTACAATTAACTGG
>NC_087217.1:55033591-55088591 GCF_015104395.2 Macrobrachium nipponense | reverse complement strand
GAAAAGAGAGAGAGAGAGAGAGAGAGAGAGAGAGAGAGAGAGAGAGAGAGAGAGAGAGAGAGAGAATGTATTATCAATAATAATAATAGTAATATCCTTTGTTTCAGCCCAGGGCCATATACATGGAATACACAAAATACAGACAGTAACATACACAATCTAAATACATGAGACAACATGATAGAAAAAAAATGAATAAAAGACAATCTCCACACAATAGCTAGGGTAGTATAAAAGATAGTAATCATAATATACAAGTGCAAACAGTTTCAAATGGCATGAATACTTTAGACAACACGATACTTTGCCTAAATAACTTCTTCCCCGACATCAGGGACTTTCTCTTGCTTAATCAACCTTTTATTCTCATCCGTGCACTCTCCTTTCTCATCCATTTGATCTTTCCCACAGTTATCATCGAAAACATTCTCGTTTTTTGCAGTATATGCTCTTTTTTTTTTTAAACGTTTCCCCTCCTCTTCTTCGTATCCTTCAACTTATCTTTGCTCTACATTTCTCTAACATAACCCCCTTCCGTTCTCTCTACCTACCTTCTCTTTCATTCTTCTCTTTCTCGTCCCGATTATCCTTCAAATGTTTTTCCTCTCCTTCCACTGTTCACATCAAGAAGTGAAATAAATGTTTTAATGGGAATAAATGTAACTAATACTAACAACGGATCGGAGGGTCAGCTGGTCCGAATTCACTACATATCAATAAACATTCTAGCCAGTATGACTTAGCTACCCAACCTCAACCCAGTCTATTCATGTTATAAAATACATACTAACCGTCTAACTAGAGCTGAACATCGGCATGTGTCTATTTACTTGAATGTTACAATGCTTCTAGCATTTTTATAGATATAAAAGGAAAACAGACATAACAAATTTAACTACATATTACACTTACTTTTTTAAGCATTTCTACTTTAGGGGAAAACCAGCCCACGTTTTTGACAGATTGTTTTGTTTATTCTTTTGCACATTAAAACTACTGAACAAACAGATGTCTCATCATCCAGGTGAACTTGAATTCAATGCGAAGTATATTGAAAAAAGTCAAAAGGAACCCCACTGAATTATTTTGCTGAACCACGTTTAAATTAGTTTTCTGTAAAAGAAAAGTATTGAGATGGCCTTTTGTCATTCCGTCCGCGCTCAGATCTTGATCTACTGAGGCCAGAGGGCTGCAAATTGGGATGTTGATCATCCACCCTCCAATCTTCAAACAAACCAAATTGCAGCCCTATAGCCTCAGTAGTTTTTATTTTATTTAAGGTTAAAGTTGGCCATGATCGAGGGTCTGACACAGCTGTAGGCGGCAACAACACAGGCCACCAACGGGCGGTGGCTGAAAGTTTCATGGGCCGCGGCTGAGAGTTTCATACAGCACTATACTGAAAACTCGATTGCGCCGAAGAAACTTGGGCGCATTTTTTCCTTGTTGCGTTTGTGTGTAAAAGGCGTATAGACCTGTTCATGTACCATGGTCCCTGAGAGTTTCAAATTTCAATGTTCTGTCATATTCTGTCACTTCTGCCGGAACAGGTATGAAAGTTAAAAAATATTAAAGTTTTGCACTCACTATTTTGTTCTACAGAGTGGTTACAAATAGAATCTTTACATGAAGTAAGCATGGATTTAGAATTTTCGCAGCTACGACTGATAAACTAATGCTACGAATCTGTCCCTTACTCTGGTCGTTTTTCAGACTTCTAACAGCCCTTTTTATGTTCGGAAAATGATATTGGATTTCTTACAGCAGCATTACCGGAATTCTATGAAGCATTTACCTCGACAATTTTAAATAGTTTTTGAACTGAATATACAATCTGGGACAGTTTTTCAACTGAATATATAATCTAAGAAATTTTTTGAACTGAATATACAATCTAGGACACTTTTGGAACTGAATATACAATCTAGGCCAAAGGTCAAGCACTGGAACCTATGAGGTCATTCAGCGCTTAAACGGAAATTGAAAGTAAAAGGTTTGAATGGTGTAATAGGAGGAAAACCTCAAAGCAGTTCCACTATGAAACAATTGTTCTGAGAGGGTGGAAAGTAGGATGGAAGAAAGAGAATATGAAAGGAGGTACAGTAAAAGGATAGCTAGGGGTCGAAGAAAAGCGGCAAAGAACCTTAAGTAATGCCTACAGTGCACCGCATTAGGTACAATGACGGCACTACTCCCCCTACTGCGATTAAGCAGTTTTTGTATATTGCAATAAAATCTAATTAAATAGATATTTAATAAGATAACCGTTATCGGCAAAAGAAGGGAAAAAATCGAATTCTTACAAAGATCCACAAATGAAACATCTTGGATATGCGATATGCTAACTTATTGGTTATACCTCAATTTCTACCATATATCTGCATTACCTAGATTTTACAGACACATATACACGTATATACATATATATATATAAATATGTATGTGTGTGTGTATTATATATATATTATAGTATATATATATACATATATATATATATATATATATATATATATATATATATATATATATATATATATATATATATATATATAAAAAATACTGCCTCGCTGCCCTCCTCCGAGGGACTAGACTATCATCACTATTGCAAAACCTCATCTTCTTCACTTCTCATAAAACTTCAAGAAGTAATCACAACACATCAACCAGGCAGTAGGTATAACCAGCAGTTGGTAAGTGACAGACAACGAGTTTTTGACACCTTCGGAAACTTACTAACCGAAAAATCGCAATAATAAAAAAAAGGGTCCTTTGCAATCTCTGGGAAAAAAAATGAATCTCCTTCGAGAGAACAGGAGTTGGGCGCCCGGGAAAAAGAGATAATGACGAAGTCCAGCTGAAATATAAAGGGCCATCTTTAATTACACTGATTGGATGATTCGCCGGGAGGTAATAATGGCCTCCCCCTACTCCTTTACGACCCCTGTACTCTTGGAGGGGGGGCGCCCCTTTTGAGTTTCGAATTTCCAAATGAGAGGCATCAACGCAAATAATAGCACTTCGTTACGACGTAATAATACCCACACGCGCGCGTCCGTCCTGAGCCAAAATATCCTCGCAGGATACCAGCTGTCTGTCGTCAGCAGGATACTCGCGAAAAATGCGGTATATAAAATCTATAATAGACTTGTACACACAAAAGTCAATCTTCAATTTTCTTCTCCCCAAGAAGTAAATTGACGAGATGGCGATAAGAGTCGGTCTAAATGTCAAAATTGACCCAGAATTACGGCATGTCATACAGATAGGCCAATTACCGTCTTCAATTACACTGGGGGAATGACGATACGAATGTAATATACGAGTAATTGCGGGTAATGCCCAGTAAATTACGTAAGAGAGAATCAAGTATCAATATATACTCTCTAGCTATCTGTCTATCTCATCCTAGTTTTGTCAGCTCAGGCTTCTGGTGGGTTTTATCTGTCAGAGAGAGAGAGAGAGAGAGAGAGAGAGAGAGAGAGAGAGAGAGAGAGAGAGAGAGAGAGAGAGAGAGAGAAATACTTTTGAAAGTTTTTTGTCCTTTAAGCAAATCACGTGAATCAGTTTTGCTGACAAAACTTTAGGTGATTTATATATCAGCAAGGAAGAGACAGACAGACAAACAGAGAGAGAGAGAGAGAGAGAGAGATAATCGTGTCTTTATCACTATGTATTCACTACAAATTACGTTTTAGCCATACAAACGGATATGTATGAGAGAGAGAGAAATAATCGTTTCTTTATTACTATATATTCACTACAAAGAACGTTTTAGCTATTCATACGGATATGTATGAAAGGGAGGGAAATTTACAATGCACTTGTACGTTTTAACATATACAGAGAGAGAGAGAGAGAGAGAGAGAGAGAGAGAGAGAGAGAGAGAGAGGGAAATTCCTCCCTGACACATATTGCATTTCATTTATTTTATTACTTATTATATTCCTAAGAAAACAACGAGAAACTGTATTACGGTTTCCAAATCAGGTATGGCATGCGCTCCAATTGGATGAGAAATCACCTGCAGCACAGAACTGGAAAATGTGCGTGTGATGATAAAACGCTTTAGTGAAATGACACAAGAGTTAGGGAATAGCGAAGAATGTAATTGTCATCTTGTCAGGGAATAGTGAAGAATATGATTGTCAATGTCGGATGGTTAAACAAATGCAACGAGTGTTGGGGTAGAATGCGGTGCACGGCCCTATTCTTGATCTATTCGGCAGCGATAGCATGGTGGGGGTAGCAAGTGTTTTCCTGTACAATTAATCATTAACAAGATAAATGGCTTGCTAGTTTCTGCTTCTCTCTCTCTCTGTATGTATATATATATATATATATATATATATATATATATATATATATATATATATATATATAGTATATATGTGTGTGTGTGGTGTGTGTGTGTTGTGTGTGTGTGTGTGTATTTATTTCAGACCCCACTGTATTTATTCAGACCCTTTTGTCATGAATAAATACATTATATATGTATATATATAAACATATATATTACATACATAAAAACACACACACGTGTATATATATATATAAACATACATACATACATACACGCATATGTGTGTACGTTAAGAGGTTTCCCCTGACAAAAAGGGGGACTCTATGGAAGGCACAGTACAAAGGCCACTGCAATATTCATGCTCTACTAGCTGAATCACATAGTTGAGAATGCTTCAGAAAAACTAGACACCGACACAGAAGGTTAAAAAGCAGCATACCGAAGCGTGATTGCACACTGTGCCATATAACTTTTTATGTTGCTTACTGTCGTGTTTCTTTGATTCATACAAAAGGTACTTTCTTTCCATTATTTCTTTGTCGTCATCTTCACGGTGACTGCTATGTATTCTTGTGCATTCTTTTTACAACCTACAGTTCTCCACTCTTTCTACTAGGCTAAAATATTTACTAGCATTCTGATACATTCTTAGTCCAACCTACCCTTAATACTATTTGTAGATATCACGTCTATTCTCAACTGTTCAATTCATTTAATGTCAAAGACACGGCGCATATAGTTCAAATCCACATGTAAAACTTTTCTCTTTCGTTCTCATCCAGCATACACAACTTACTCCTATAAAGGCGAATTGGTTCAAATATCCCTTCATCAATCCCTCCTTGGCTTCCACATACGGAACATGCCTCTTCGAAATTCTTATTCTATATATATATATATATATTATATATCTATATATATATATATATATATAATATATTAATATACTATTTTACCTTCAGAAGTATATATATAAGATGTATATCTAATTATATAATATGTTATATATAGATATATATTAATATATATATATATATAATAATATATAAATTATATATATATATAAATTACAACGTATCACTAAAACTGCAAAGTCAGGAGAAACGAATGATATCCAATTAACCTTTTTAGGCATAAAACATATATAAAAGAATTAGGTGTTAACACAGAGATATATATATACATACAATACATACATACATATATATATATATATATATATATATATATATATATGTATATGCAACTTAAGAACATAATCTTGACAATAACTTAAAAAATAAATAAGTAAATAAATAAATAATAAAAATAACATAATGAGACTGGATTAGTGAAAAATTTCCTAATACCTTCTTCGGACTTGCAAGTCAGCGCACTCATTAAAAGATGGAATAGTTTTATCTGTGAAGGTGAAATAATAAAAGTTGCATATAAAAAAAGGAGACAGATAATTCGGGCACACGAAAACCCTCCAAATAAGAAAAGATAAAAATACAAAATGGTAGCATTTACCAAAGCCAAAAATCAGCGGTCATAACACGAGAATGAAAAGAAGAAAAAAACAACAAATAAATAAATGAAAGAGACGACCAAAAACTATACGAGAGAAAATGTTTGGCCAGTTATCTGATTAGGTCACCAGTATCATATATCGAATCACGTGCTTGCGGAGATAAGAGACAATTACGACCAGACACGGAATTGAATTTCTTGCTCGTGTAAATGAGAGAGAGAGAGAGAGAGAGAGAGAGAGAGAGAGAGAGAGATTATAATGCCGAGGAGAGACGATCGGGCAATCTGAGGATATATAATAAGAGAAAGAGAAAGTTTATAATAACGTAATGCAGCAGAGAGAGAGAGAGAGAGAGAGAGAGAGAGAGAGAGAGAGAGAGAGAGGACGCTGTGTGCCTCATCTAATGTGTATTTTCCTTCCACCTCTAAATAAAACTACCGACGCCCAATTATTCCCCCATTACCTGTATAATATTTGGGGAGGATTTCATCATTATCTAAATTGGAATCAACGAATAAATATATCCGACTGTGTTATTACTCAAATATTACAATTACTGTAAAAAAAAAATTCCAATCGATGGCAGTAACTCTCTCTCTCTCTCTCTCTCTCTCTCTCTTTAAGGTAATAAGGTAGGAATCTGGAGAACTGTCCTCTTGTCGTGTGCTTTCCTATTCGCGGATGTGTGTATGCATGTATGTGAACACACGTAACATACATGTAAACACACACACACTTATATATGTATACTATATATGTATACATACATACATATATATATATATATATATATATATATATATATGTGTGTGTGTGTGTGTGTGTGTGTGTGTGTGTTTAAGATTGCTGATAGGTGGCAAGCAAGATCACGTAAACCTACAAAGACAATACGTTAATAAATTTTCATTATAAAAATATAAAATACAATCTAGGCGGGGTGGGGAGAGAGGTATGGGGGCTTTCCATTTATAAGGAACCGGCATAGGAGTTTTTTTATTCTTCCCTACACAAAATAATATGTTTAGCTACCACCAGATCAAATCTGGCCACCATAGTCTCAAGGTCTTAAAACTGACTATATCTTAGTTTAACCAGAAAACTGAAGCGATCAGTAGCTCTCCTAGGGCTGGCCCGAAGGATTAGATACTTTTACGTGGCTAGGAACCAATTGGTAACTTAGCAACGGGACCTGCAGCTTATTGTGGGATCCGAACCACATCGAGAAATGAATTTCTATCACCTATCAAGGTGTTACAGATTGAGATGTAAGATTATAGTAAATTGAATTTACCCTCCTTGAGAAAGGGGTACTTAATGGTGGGGTTCTTAATGTTTAGAGGCTTATTCTTCTTATTTGATTTAAAAAGAGGTATTTTGAATCTCATCTTAACAATGATACCACCTGAAGGTCGGTTTCCGTGGTTTCCGTTTATCTGTATAACCCTATACAGGTCTTGCATATAACATTCCGTCTTCCAAGAAGCGGGTTCATAGCTCCCTTAAGGAGAGGGGAGGATTAAGCTCTCCTTCTCTCCTTTTTTTTTCTTCTTTTGTTACAATTATCTTTCTGATATCAAAGATTATTTCTGGCCTTCCTGCACAAAAGAAAAGAGAAAAAAAACTTCGGAAAAAATAGATAAATAAAGCCTATAAGGACGATATATACAAGAAGAGAGAGAGAGAGAGAGAGAGAGAGAGAGAGAATATGCTATCATACAATGTGCGATCAGTATGCAAAGGGACATAAGATGAATAAGTGAATTTTCATAACAGATGTTAAAAGATATTTGGAGAGAGAGAGAGAGAGAGAGAGAGAGAGAGAGAGAGAGAGAGAGAACAATAATTTTCTCGCATCGGCAAAGTTAAACAGAACACGAAAATAGAGGAAAAAATAAGAAAAAAAGAAAAGAAAAAAAAACACACCGCAATATATCTCTGATATCAAAAGAGATCAGGCTGGAGATAAGCGCCGGAGATCCTCCCCCAAGATAAACCTAAGATAATCCCAGGATGTCATTGCAGACCATGCAATCATCAACAGCAGCAGCTCAGTCCGACCAAGACTCGAGGTCGGTGAAGAATCTCTCCTAGTCCTCAATAAAAGTCTTCTTCAACACTATTATTATTATTATTATTATTATTATTATTATTATTATTATTATTATTTTTGATTGTATGCTGCGGAGTAAACCCTCTTTTAAACATGTTTTATTAAAAGTAGTTCTGCTGCGTCAGCTGCGTATTATTGTTATTAAAAGTATTATTATTATTATTATTATTATTATTATATCCTTCTCTAGGCAACTGTTCGGTTGAAGCAGTTTATTATAACTTCTTACCTCGTTTCCACAACTCTTATCTTTGAATTTGGCCCTGAGCTGCAATAAAGGTTGCTATCATTATTATTATTATTATTATTCTAAACAACAGTTTGGTTGTAAAGGTTCATTATTACATCTTCTTATCCCGTTTATCTTAATTCTGTGTACTGTATTTTTTCTAAATTGTTCATCTCTGTACATCGTTCTGAGCTGAAATAAATGGTATTATTAATGATTATATTATTTGTGTCTCATTGACTTTTCTAATGTGTGGAGATAAATTTCAAAAAGCTAAATCTAACATCATTCCGTACTTGTTAAAAAAAATAGTTCTTTCATCAGATCATTATTTTCAGTTTGTTAAACAACGAGGCCTGATCCGACCTACAGCTTACTCGGGACGCGTGCAAGATTTTCCCCTCTCGCATAAGTTGTAAACAATATATTCCTAACTTTTAAAGGAAATGTTAACGTGCTAAAATCTACGGCCCAATAGTGTGTTGTTCCACCAACGAAAATTCAAATAAATAGGATATATTATATTAGGAATAATTTTTCTGTAATACTTAACATGAACATGATTTATTTTTTACATTTCCATTCTAGTAAACAAATAATAAATATTCAATTCTAAAATTCCTACATCTTTAATTCAACGCAAACACCATTTTCAGACATTCTTTAGACTCGTCAACAGGCCTTTCCTACCCCCCAACAAGAACAAGAACAACGACAACAATTATAACAAAAACAAAGTTGTTTGTAGGCTTACTCCACGAGCAAGTCAAAATCTTTCCTAACTTGTAAATAATGATATCATTACGTTACAACATTAGCAAACTGTACCTTCATACCTTATTAAGACTTACAAGAGTAAATTTGAAATGACTCCTGTAAAAAAAATTTAAATACGAGATGGAAGTGCAACGAAAATAAAACAATGTATCAAGATCTTTGAATAAAAAATAACCAGTTCTCACCTTTCCTCAGAATAAAAAGACATTAGCAAAGATGTTCTATCACCGGAACATGTATAACTAGTTCATGAAAGCAAAAGAGTCTGGTGACATGGGAAAAGGAGGTTATAAAGCATATAAGACATGTAAAGTAAATTAATTTTATATAAGACATACAAAGTAAATTAATTTTAAAGTTGAAATTTACGAGGAACAAAAGGCTACTTAAAATGTAAGTGAAAATAATAAAATTAACCTAGCGATGACTATTTCGTAGCTGTTAAAGCACTACTGCTAGTTATACTATAACTACGAGTATGTATGTATGTATATATATACATATATATATATATTTATATATTTTATATATATATATATATATATATATATATATATATATATATAGAATATAAAAACACCGTATCGTGCTTCCAAGAAATCAATAGAAGGATCCACAGTAATATTCTTGTTTATCCAGATGAAATATATTTGTGGAAATATTTACAAAAAATATATTTCATCTGGATAAACAAGAATATTACTGTGGATCCTTCTATTGATTATATATATATATATAATATTAATTATATATATATTACATATATATATATATATATATATATATATTATATATATATATATATATATATAGTATATACATGGTAATATCTATGAAATTATCATGTCTAATGATTATACGTGCCCATATCATCATCACCATCATCTCCATCAACAACATACGGCTCTCACCGAATTCCTTATCAAACCTCAATCCCATGTGCCGTCATTATCGGGTTACCCCCACAAATTCCTCGTCACCCAATTACCCATTCCCATAACATGACCACCAAAACCAATGTCGCCATAAAAAGTCATCGCCACCAAACCAATACACAAGCGACAACAAGCCACAATGAGACCGTTCAATTTATTAAGATGCCACAAGACTCCGGACTCCATATTGGAGTGAGACACCCTGTGAGGGAGCAGCCATGACAGCAGTAGGTCCTACTCCAGGTATTCATTGACGATGATGATAATAATGATAATAGGGGTAAGGGAAGAGGGGCGCGACGCGCCTGCAGGAATGAGAAATAGTTCTAGGCCTCTTGAGGTTAAAGGCTGGCCACTAACAGCCGCGTTGTAACCCATAATTAAAATTCCATCCGTCATTGGAGTTATCCGGGTTAAGTTCTGGTGGAGACCACACGCACGCGCGCTTGCCTCTTTGGCCAATGATATTTTTATTTGTTTTTTGTTTTATTTTTACCAAAGATGGCTACTACGTATCGTGGTTTCAAAATGACAAATGCAACACCACCTGTCATGGATATCCGAACTACAAAAATTGTAAGATAACTTGAGGGATGAAACAACGATAAATTTGGAACTTCTACTGAGAAGAGAGAGAGAGAGAGAGAGAGAGAGGAGAGAGAGAGAGAGAGAGAGAATCTTCAATACATTTAAATTACTGGCCTATCTTAAATTTGAAGATAACTTTAACGGATGAAGCTTAACGATAAATTTAGAATTTCTACACACAAACATAGAGAGAGAGAGAGAGAGAGAGAGAGAGAGAGAGAGAGAGAGAGAGATGAATATTTTAAGATAACTTTAAGGATGAAAATTACGCACAAACACACACACACACATAGAGAGAGAGAGAGAGAGAGAGAGAGAGAGAGAGAGAGAGAGATGAATATTTTAAGATAACTTTAAGGATGAAAATTACGCACAAACACGCACACACACACACACACACAGAGAGAGAGAGAGAGAGAGAGAGAGAGTTCTCCACTACATTTCAATACTCTGAAGTTTCCAATACACTGGTGTTCTTCGGACTAAGTTACAAACCATTTGGAAAATTTTTAATGAATGAGAGTTAGTGAATTATAATACATATATATTAGAGAGAGAGAGAGAGAGAGAGAGAGAGAGAGAGAGAGAGAGAGAGATGTATTGATTGATTAATTGATTATGAAATTTAGGTCTTGAAGACCAAGCGCCGGAGAGATGTATGAACGATTATATGAATAATGAAATAAAAATAGACTGAATAATTGTATGTTGCATTGAAGATGTGGGATATCAGGATGTTTCACCAATATTATTGTTGAGAGAGAGAGAGAGAGGAGAGAGAGAGGAGAGAGAGAGAGAGAGAGAGAGAGAGAGAGAGAGAGAGAGTCGACGAAACCCATTGTCATGAAACACAGGAAACTATGAAAGATGAAATGTGCTACAATGAAGCTTCAATTTTCATAACAGACCTCGTCAATTGTTGCATCCTGTTGTAATTGGTATTACGTACGTGATCGTGAGACGATGAGGGTTGTATTGTATAAGAAAGAAAGAGAGAGAGAGAGAGAGGCTTGACTAAATCCTTTCGTTCATCATGGTAGTTGGATGGAGTTTATACCGTGCTCTATTGAGAGAGAGCGAGAGAGAGAGAGAGAGAGAGAGAGAGAGAGAGAGAGAGAGAATGAATAATTAATAATTATCTGGCGTCGTGACTACCAGAATCATTAGAGAGAGAGAGAGAGAGAGAGAGAGAGAGAGAGAGAGAGAGAGGGTTGACCAAATCCTTTCGTTAATCATGGTAAGTAGGGAGTTTATACCGTGCTCGAGAGAGAGAGAGAGAGAGAGAGAGAGAGAGAGAGAGAGAGAGAGAGAGAGAGAGAGAGAGAGTATAAAATGGCAGTCGAAATTACATCACCGATGGAACTATTTACGATTCTGTAACATTCCTCTATGTGATAGTCATCTGCGGAGAAAGGAAATGGTTTTCCTCGCTACAAAACGATCATTAATTGCTTTAACCACTAACCAATTTCACGTCGGCGAATTAATGAAACATTCCTTTCGAGAATTAAATGAAACAGAGAGCTACCGAAATATTGCATTACCTTTTCAGTCTTTTATTTCACTCTACGTGGATCCATCTTTATGTAATTGCTTTTCGTTGTCTTAAAATCTCTTAGTACACGTAAGTAAATTTATGTATAAATGAAGTCATTACACGGAAAATAAAATACAAAAATATGTACGATCTTTTAACACGAGTCTTTTTTTTACATTTTTACAGGGGTCAGCGCCAGAATGTTATAAATCTTACGGCTTTTAGCAAATCTCTTCTGCGCCTTTGTTTTGGCTCCAAGCTGACGGTGGTAACCATTCACTGGTGAGTCAGAAGATCGAACCACAGACCTTGCAAACATTTGCCATCACAAATTTTACACTTCTTCTCTCTCTCTCTCTCTCTCTCTCCTCTCTCTCTCTCTCTCTCTCTCTATATATATATATATATATATATATATACATATATATATATATATATATATATATATATATATTATATATATAGTGTATATATAGTGTGTGTATATATATATATAATATATATATATACATATATATATATATATGTATATATATATATATATATATATCATATATATATATTTATATATATCCAACAGCATAAATATACGGTTTTCCGAGTAAAGTTTGTTTTTAATTGCCCTTTCTTCAATTTCACGTATCGTATCCTATTACTTAGAGTGCATATGTATATATATATATATATATATATATATATATATATATATATATATATATATACATATATATATATCCATGAAACGCATATGGAAGAAGGAAAATGCGGTGCCACCTGACAATTTGTGAGAATTTGATCTGACGAATAGTTGTTAATCCGAGATACAATTTCAATTCTCACATTCATCTCCGACATTCACTCTGCAACGGCAAATAATGAGGGATATAAAGGGAATTGCAGGGTTGAAATGACAGGGGAAAATAAATTTGTTTACCGGGTAACTCTGTGTTTTGCTGACAATGTCGCAAGCCAGCCCTGCCATTTTGTACATTTGCATCGAAAATTGCATGAGAAATATTTGTTGAGTTTTCTCGCATATAACTGACAAACGTAAAAAAAAAAAAAATACAACTTTCCAAAATCCTCCCCTCACAGCTTGGAAATGGAATGATGTTTTCGCAAAAATTATGACAAATATTTGATGTAGTATTTCTACATACGCATGTGTTCCCACACACAGAAATAAATGAATAAATAAATATAGATATACAGGGTGTCCTATAAAGTCCCAGCACCATTCTGAGTAATAAATACTTGAAATGGCGCTGGTACTTTACGGACACCCTGTATAGACAAATAAATGAATGAATGAATATATTCTAAATAATTTATATATATATATATATATATATATATATATATTATATATATAAGAGAAAATAAATGGTAAATTCCTTCCAGTGTTTATCAGTCCTTTGAAAATGGCTCAGATTAGTCGAAACCGGTCAGAAAATACACGAAGTGTTTCATTTTCCCCGTGGTAAACACGTGACATGTAAATCACGTTTTCTTGTCAGTAAGATTAAAAGTGTGCACATTTACATATATATATATATATATATATATATACAAATATCTATCTATCTATCATCTATCTATATATATATATAGATATTTATATATATATATATAAAATCTATATATATATATATAGATAGATAGATAGATAGATAGATATTTGTATATATATCTGTATATAATAAATGTATTTATATATGATATATATATATATATGTGTGTGTGTGTGTGTGTGTGTATATATATACAGTGTATTTATATAATATATACTTCTATAAACACACAAAAATGAAGGCCCATAAAACAAGTTAAAACGGTGGATTCAATTTCCCAACCAAATTCAGCCCGGTACACCTGCATAGAAAACGAGAGAACAGGATAAGCAAAACAATACAATACACACCAGCGAATATAATATAATCCTACTTTGCAACCGCTCCAAAACGCCATTTAGACGCTTTATACTCCCGAAAACTGATCGCGCCAATCACCGAACGCGAAGACATAGAAGGCAACGAAATATCATTCCGGAAATACAACGAACACGTATATAATGTATTTGGGAAAACGTCGTCGCCATCGTCATCTTCGATAACTATGTTCGGATGACGCCGCGGTGGGATATTGCGTTTCATTCCGGCCAATGAGGGGCGACGCTTTCCTTCCATATCCTGAGAGCTGGGTTTTGCGTCCACGGTCTTGCGATTACGCTTTCTTCTTACTCTTCACTTCTTCTTCTTCTGTTTTTTTTTTTTTTTTTTTTTTTTTTTTTTTTTTTTTTTTTTTTGTTTTTTTTTTTTTTTTTTTTTTTTTTTTTTGAAATCGAACTTCATTTTACTTTCCGTGAATTTTGTGTCTTTTAAGTATTCTAGCAATTGTGCTTTGTTTTCAGTCTTTGTATTTATTTTAAGTCTGATATTCATCTCATCCCCCACCTCAACACACACAAAAAATTTATATTATGATTTTCTCGAATTAATTTTATTCGTACATTAAGGACACTAGATTTATTTAGGCTTCTGAAGAGTCTAACACAAATTTGGAAAATGTAGTCTTGTTCCAAGCTCAGTGCTTTATATTTTCATCTATCCCGTTCAGTAAGTTTTAATCAATTATATGCTTCACACATTTATAGTTCCAGTGCAATTTCCGTACGTCCAAATTTATTTCAATATTTATCTTAAAAATTTCTGGGAAACAAACTTTTTCATTTTCCGAAGTAAATTTTCCCAAGCGAATTTGGAGCGAAATTTGTTCTGATCTCTAGAGATAATATTCTATTTTGTAAATCCTGGATTTCTGTTTTTTTCCTTGTGACTACAAACATACCCGGATTGCAAAACTAGATAAAAAAATTTTCTCAGTATTTGGATAGAAGATTTCTTTCCAGAGATTTACCACTGGATACAAATTTTGTTTTAACTCTTGGCAATGAATTCTAGCTTAACTTAGCGATTGCGGACAAATACTTTTATTTATATACCATTTATCTCAAACTTTGTAAAAGTAAAATAGAAATCAAAAGTACGTTTCGATTTGCGATTGTTACAAACGTAGCTCAAAGCTATGAAGATTAAATGGAAGGTGTCTAATATGATGTTTTCTTAAGTTCACGAAGGTCTCGTGAGCTGAGAGAGAGAGAGAGAGAGAGAGAGAGAGAGAGAGAGAGAGAGAGAGAGAGAGAGAGAAACTTTACATCCTGTGCGTAAGTGCAAAAATCATTCAGTATAGCGACTCCGTAATTCAGAAACTCCAGTATAACAGAGTCATAAATCTGAGGCCGGTCATGTCACCAGATATATTTCTTGTAATGAACAGCATGTGGACTAGCAGTCATTAACTTCTTTCCTTCAATTATTTGTTATTTATTCCTATTTTATCTTTATGACGGGATATTGTTTGCCCTATTTCGAACTCAAGGAGAGCACAATTTCGACAGCCAATTTGTCATTTCGAAAGACTGCAAGAGAAAATTTCATCATCATTTCCCTCTGGTTTTAACAGACTGAACAGAACTGCTTAGAGAGAGAGAGAGAGAGAGAGAGAGAGAGAGAGAGACTCAATTTTTGGGAGGGCAAGAAAGCCCTTCATGAGTTTGGACATTCTGTACGGTCTGACAGATAAGAAAATGAAAAGATTATAAAAGAGAGAGAGAGAGAGAGAGAGAGAGAGAGAGAGAGAGAGAGAGAGAGAGAGAGAGGTTAAAATACCATGGACTGCTAAACTTTTGCATTTATTTTCATTGCACCAAAATAAATTTTTGTCAAGCTGACAACCGTCACTTTATATTAATATCTTTTCGATGAAATTCAAAACACAATTTGTTTCTGATTTCAAAAATGCCACACGAGAAGGCTCAAGTTAGGAGTCCAAAATTGACTTTATTACTTTCCAACTGTTTCCTCTTAAGAATTTTAACAATACAATCACTCAGAAATCTTCTTGAGACACCGATTCGAAAACGAAATCACGTTTGCGTCCAAGGGAGGATAAAATGTAACCCTTAATGATTGCTGGCTATGAGAAATTGAGTAACCACCAATACAATATTAAGGAGACCTCGTTAGACGATATTTAAGGAAGCTCTGTCACTGCGTAGGAGCTTGCATAAACAACACAAGTGTAAACAGCACCCAATGCATAGAGTATTTGCTTCTTATCCAATCCACATATATCTCATCTACAATAGGCACTCCAAAAATTAACAGGGTCAGAGGAACTATTAAAATGGACCCACACCTAGACTATTGAATTCCAACCAAAACAAAGACAGGTAACGATAGTTATATAGTGAAGTACCACGAACGAACAAAACTCTTCATTTTGATCCAGCTAGAAAAAAAAAACCTTCTTTGAAAGCTAAACCCTTCCGTTCTGTTTACCGTATAATTACTACCAAATCCAAAACACGATTATTTTCGTATGATTGCCGACGTTACGGACACTTAATTGCTCCCGTGAAAATGTGAAAAACGAGATTGTTAAAGTGAGAATACTTTCAGTGAAGTGATGACCCGACTAAGCAATAAACACTCAGTACCATGGGAAAATAACTACGTCAAGCATAGAAATAGAAAATCCCAGAAGCATTTTTGGAATATGAAAAAAATATAAGGTTTTTATTCATCACTGAACTGATTCAAGTGCTTTAAACATAACACACGCAAGAATACAAACCGGTCATATAAACTCTTCCAGAGGTATGGCATTTCCTACAAATTATTATTATTATTATTATTATTATTATTATTATTATTTTTTTTTTTTTTTGCTCTATCACAGCCCTCCAATTCGACTGGGTGGTATTTATAGTGGGGGTTCCGGGTTGCATCCTGCCTCCTTAGGAGTCCATCACTTTTCTTACTATGTGCGCCGTTTCTAGGATCACACTCTTCTGCATGAGTCCTGGAGTCACTTCAACCTCTAGTTCTTCTAGATTAATTTTCAGGGATCTTGGGATTGTGCTTAGTGTTCCTATGATTATGGGTACAATTTCCACTGGCATATCCCATATCCTTCTTATTTCTATTTTCAGGTCTTGATACTTATCCATTTTTCCCTCTCTTTCTCTTCAACTTTGGTATCCCATGGTATTGCGACATCAATGAGTGATACTTTCTCTGATTTGTCAATCAACGTCACGTTCTGGTCTATTTGCACGTATCACCCTATCTGTTCTAATACATAGTCCCAGAGGATCTTTGCCTGATCGTTTTCTATCACTCTTTTAGGTTTGTGCTCGTACCACTTATTACTGCGAGGTAGCTGATGTTTCTTGCACAGGCTCCAGTGGAGGGCTTTTGCCACTGAATCATGCCTCTTTTGTACTGGTTCTGTGCAATTGCCGGACATTCGCTTGCTATGTTATTTATGGTTTCATTTTTCGTATTGTAACTTCCTACATTATGGGGAGAGATGTTATTTCCATCTATCGTTCTTTGAACATATCTGGTTTCTTAGGGCCTGATCTTGTGCCGCTGTTATCATTCCTTCAGTTTCCTTCTTTAGCTCTCCCCTCTGTAGCCATTGCCACGTGTCATCGCTGGCCTAGTTCTTTAGTCTGTCTCATGTATTGTCCGTGCATTGGTTTGTTGTGCCAGTCCTCTATTCTGTCTGTCATTCTCCTGTCTCTGTATATTTCTGGTCTTCGTCTACTTTTATTAGTCCTTCTTGCCCATGCACTCTTTAGCCACTCGTCTTCACTGGTTTTCAGATATTGCCCCAGTGCTCTGTTTCTCGGTGTTGACGCAGTCCTCTATACTTTGTAGTCCTCTCCCTCCTTCCTTTCGTGTTATGTATAGCCTGTCCCGTATTTGCTCTTGGGTGTAGTGCTTGTGTATTGTCATATGTTCCTGGTTTTTCTTGATCTATGCTGCGGAGTTCTGCCTTCGTCCATTCCACTATTCCCTCGCTGTATATGATTACTGGCACTGCCATGTGTTTATGGCTTTTATCATATTTCGGCGTTGAGTTTTGACTTGAGTATCGCCTTGAGTCTCTGCATATATTCTTTCCTGATCGTGTCCTTCACCTCTTGGTGTTTTATATCCCCTCATTCCATTATTCCCAGGTATTTGTATCCCGTCTCATCTATGTGTTGATGTTGCTCCCATCTGGTAACTTTATCCCTTCAGCCTTGTTACTTTGCCCTTTGTATGTTGACTAAGGCACATTTTTCTATTCCAAACTCCATCCTGATGTCCCCAGATACAATCCTTACAGTCTGGATTAGGGTATCTATTTCCTTGATGCTCTACATACAGCTTGATGTCGTTCATGAACATCAGATGGTTAATTCTGTTGCTTCTTTTCTTGAGTTGGTACCCAGCATTCATCTTCTGCAGTACTTTTGTCATGGGAACCACGGCTACTGTGAAGAGTAGTGGGGACAGTGAGTCGCCCTGGAAGATCCCTCTCCTGATATTAACCTCTGCTAGTCTTATTCCAGAGCTTTAATTATTGTATTCCAGTTGCGCATTGTATTTTTGAGGAAGCTGATGGTGTTTTCCTCTGCCCCATATATTTTCAGGTATTCTATTAGCCATATATGTGGTATCATGTCGAAGGCTTTCTTATAGTCAATCCATGCCATGCTTAGGTTGGTTTTCCTTCTCCTACTGTTCTTCATTACCATTTTGTCTATCAGGAGCTGGTCTTTTGAGCCCCTACACTTCCTTCTGCAGCATTTCTGTTTGTGGGGGGATGGTGTTTGTCTCCGCTAGGTAGTTGTATAACCTTTCACTGATGATACCTGTTAGTAACTTCCACATTGTTGGTAGGCAGGTGATAGGCCTGTAGTTACTGGCTTTATTATTATTATTATAGTTATTATTATTATTATTATTATTATTATATTATATTATTATTATTTATTATTATATTATTATTATTATTATTATTCAGAAGAAAAATAAAACCCAATTCAAGTGGTACAAGCCTACAGGGTCCACTGACTTGAAATTTAAGGTCACCAAAGAATATGGTGATCATTTGAAGAAAAAAAATATACAAAAATAAAAAAAAAGAGTTTACAGAAGATAACAGGAAATACTGAAAGAAGAGACAGTTATTAAAAAAGAAAAAGAGAGACAAATCAATGAATTTGTAAATAAACATATATAGATATCAATAACTATTTAAAAAGCATGTGATTTGTTTAAACGAGAGAGAGAGAGAGAGAGAGAGAGAGAGAGAGAGAGAGAGAGAGAGAGAGAGACTCAATTCTTAGGAGAACAAGGAAACCCATCACGAGTTAGAAAACGTAAAGATTAAACGGAATTCGACAGAGAGAGAGAGAGAGAGAGAGAGAGAGAGAGAGAGAGAGAGAGAGAGAGAGAGAGTAGGCTACTGATAGCTAATGTTGTCTCATTTCCAACTAGAACTGCAATAGTACATTGAGACAAAAGCGCATATATGACACTACGACCGCAAACTACACCCGAGCAGCGTCACCTCTAGACATGACACGACCGAGGAAGAAAGCGAAGCCATAAATGAGATCCATTTTCATGGCAATGCTGCACAAACGACCCATGAAATGCAACGTCACCTCTAATGCAACAGTACGACGGATAAAGGTGCTCTATGAGCGAACAGATATATATCTATATCTATACCTTTGGTTATTGGCGAATTGAACGCTCTAAGTGTCGGAAACATTATACGCAGCGAATCGATATTATATTCTATATGAGAGAATTCTTGCTTTATGGAGTGCTCCATCAAAATCGCTCTCAGTCGCGGCGATTTATCGCTGTAACCTTAGAACGGGGGAAAAAACGGAGATTACCAGGCGTGTCACCTTTCAAGACATCACAACAGCTCTTTGTGACGCCATAAAAACGCCAATCAATCACTCAAAAATCACTCGACAAACGCTCACTGCAGCGCCCGTAAATATTGCGATCAATCAACGAACAATGGAGCTGTGCATAAGAAATGATCGGTGGCATAAATATTTCTGGCCTTCTGCTTGCTTGTGCACCAACATCAAGCATGCATGTGGTTCTCGAAGAGAGAGAGAGAGAGAGAGAGAGAGAGAGAGAGAAGAGAGAGAGAGAGAGAGAGAAACCTATGTAACCCTTCCTTAACAAGACTGTCAATAAGCGGCAGTGTATACATAAAATTATTATAAAATTCATTATAATTCCCCATGTTTATCGCATGTGGAACAAGCAGCATTTTCTCAAATATAAAGCAGATGCTGGAAAATCTCCAGAGCTGAATATAAGTTCCTAATAAATTTTTATTATGATGAAATCACTTGATCATTTTATAATAAACAAATTTCATAAGAAACAAAGAGGAGGGGGAGAGAATTCCGCATTCTGGAAGTGACCATTCACAACTTATTACATTGTTGACGCTACAGATCGCAACGTCCCAACAATATTAGTGGAAATATTTCATTAAAATAAAGCACAACGCATAAGTAGAAAAACAAAAAAAAAACATATTCATTACTGGTGCGTGAGAATAACATCCTTCAGGTAACCAATGCTAAAAACTCGTAGGGTTAGTTCATATGGTATAAATTTCAAACGTCAAGAATTTACAGGTCTTTGAAGCATTCTCCTAAGTAGCGTAAACCGAGTTCCCTGCCTTCTGTGAACCATCCGATCTTTATTAGCAACCGAGAAATTACAAATGATACATTCTCTCCCAATATATGGCTAAATAAAACATACAACATCCAGCCGATCGCCGTTACCGTTAATAAAACTAAAAAGCGAAGTGAATGTAATGTATGGCAGTACGAAATGTTCAGTACGTAGCTGGTATCTGTTGTAAATCGTATAAAATATTACAAATCAATAGAAAATATAAAATATCGAAATATTACAAATCAATAGGAAATATAAAATATTAAAATATTACAAATCAATAGAAAAAATAAAATATCAAACTATTACAAATCAATAGAAGATATAAAATATCAAAATATTACAAATCAATATAAAATATAAAATATTACAAAATCAAAAGAAAGGGCCAAAATATTAGTTACCGTTTTCAGGGATAACCATCCCATCTCAAACGAGAGCTTACATGCACTCCATACTGGCACTCGCTGACACTCCTGAAAATGATTTTGAGAGAATCAGAAACAGAAAAGGTAAAAATATCACAATAAAGAAACAAGTAATTATTGACAAAATAATGGCAATAAAAATTTTTCATTGTAAATAATACAAAATGGACGAGGATCTCTTGGTATACCTTGCATAAGGTTTAAGCAGCCTTTAATTTTAGAATTAAGATCTTAAAATAGTGTGTGTGTGTGTGTGTGTGTGTGTAAGAGAGAGAGAGAGAGAGAGAGAGAGAGAGAGAGAGAGAGAGAGAGAGAGAGAGAGGTATCAATAAGTACAGTGCGTTTTGACTTAAGACATAGGAAAATTCGACCCAGCTACACGACCCAAAATCTCCGCTAAGTATGCGATGTATAAATCTAACCATTATTAACACTGCAAAACCCAATATTATTTTCACATTTTCGTTACTGGATGTTACTTAATAAACAATCTCGGGCCCGAACCAAATATGGTACCAATTTACATAATGACAAATAAAGACCTCTCTAGAAAACGCATAAAAAATATCTAATAAAAAGATTGGTTCTGTATCTCTTGGTTACCTGTTTAGTGACACATGAATTTACCTTAATCAGCGTGGTGCCCATAGAACCAATTTTTCAAAACCTCGAGTTGAGCCACATAATCTTTACCTTGGCTTTTAACAGTTGTGGGTTTGATTTCCTATGCTTGAGGGTATAATATTTCATTTACCTTCTGGGTGTTCACAATTTTTTTTTTATTTGCTGGTGTCTCACAGACTTTATTTTTTTGCTATATTTGGATAACTATTTAACATTACTCGTATCTCTTTCTTCAATGCTAACTTCATCCTTTTTTTTTTTTTTTATTAAGGCACTTTAATCTGTAGAAACGTCAAGTGTACGTTCAGTGAATTTTTTAATATGTTACGAATGCATTTATATTGCAAACAATAACAACTATAATCAGATGAAGAGGAAATATTACACAAAAGTTAAATTATGACCGTTATTGAAAAGGAATAAATCTGGGAAAATAACTCCATGCTACAAAGGTATGTAAATAACAATGAATGTACTTTTTCTTTGCTACTTGTAATCTAATTATCATTAGCAAAATATGTGTAACAAGTAAGACTATTTTAACAAAACTGAAGTCCAAAATACAAGGAAAAGAATATTTTTGAAACACATCACGCAAGATGCGTATATCACTAAGAAATCTGGTAACCTTACCTATAGATTAGGAATTCACAGTTGATATATCACCCTCTGATAGTTGAATTCACAGTTGATATATCACCCTCTGATAGTTGAAATATTTAAAAGCTACTCTTATGAGATACGGTTTGATGAAGCGTCATCATCAACGGTAAGATCAGAAAAGTTTCCACAACTAGATAAAAACAGCCAGTGTCATTATTAGTCACTAAATTCCTTAGTAGCACTGGTTTTACAAGCATACTTTGAGAATTTCTACAGAGAGAGAGAGAGAGAGAGAGAGAGAGAGAGAAGAGAATGTTATTATCAATGCTAAAAGGGAGGGTATAGGAGGAGGAGGAGGAGAGAGAGAGAGAGAGAGAGAGAGAGAGAGAGAGAGAGAGAGAGAGAGAGAGAGGTTGGTTTATCATTAATGTTAAAAGGAAGGGTACAGGACTGCAGGAGGAGAGAATTGATATGTGAGAGAGAATTGATATGAGAGAGAGAGAGAGAGAGAGAGAGAGAGAGAGAGAGAGAGAGAGAGAGAGAGAATTTACCCTTCTCAAAACACATCCATCGACCATTCTATAGCAGGCGGAAGCTGTTAATGACGACTACTTCTGGCAGAATTCCTCAGTAATTCTTCTGTAATTCCTCTACTCCGGTAAAAAAAAAAAAAAAAAAAAAAAAAAAAAAAAAAAAAAAAAAAAAAAACAAAAAAAAAAAAAAAAAAAAAAAAAAAACCTGAAACTCTCGTATATCTGAGTTGCCTCAAACCGCAGTGAGTTGTGTCTATTAGTCTAATGGCGGTAGCGATCGGCGATTGCGTACGGAGGTGTGATAATTACGTGCCTGCGCGCTCTAATTAGTGATTTGACTTGCCACATAAAAAGGAGAAACAATTTGTGATACGATCCTTCCGGGCTAGATAGGTGTTTGTTGGCTCTCTCTCTCTCTCTCTCTCTCTCTCTCTCTCTCTCTCTCCGTATGAGAGGCAGAAAATCACACCTATTACTATGCTACTCTTCAGCAAATAAGTAAAATAATTAATTAATAAATAATTAAAAAATTAAAGGGTAAAGTGAATTTCAAATAAGGAGTGATGTCAAGTTTATTACTTAACCACTTTACTTATTCATTTTTAGTAATAACTGTATAATTAAATATTTTTACCGATAATTGCGTCAGGGAATATTATAGGCACAAGAAGCGATTGGAGAGAGAGAGAGAGAGAGAGAGAGAGAGAGAGAGAGAGAGAGAGAGAGAGAAGATGAATGACAGACTTATATTACTCAAGGAATGTGACTTCTCTTTCTATCCCCGTCCTCTCTCTCTCTCTCTCTCTCTGTCGTAATTGATTTTATAAAAGTCTGATCGATAATTATCCCACCAGGACACGATAGGAAATTACCCCTGCAAACCACAAACACCGAAAGGCACGTTTGTGCTGCAATCGCAGAAAAGAAGAAGAAGAAGAAGAAGAAGAAGAAGAAGAAGAAGAAGAAGAAGAAGAAGAAGAGGAGGAAGAAGAAGAATGAAAGGAAGAAATAATGAGAGAAATAAGCTCGGATATTACATCCTGGACGATGCAATACCCACCGCCCTATAGCCTCCATTTGTTGGTTTGTTGCTTCCGAAATAAGACGAGTAAAAAGTCATTCTACTTTTTTACCTTAAAATGACGCCTGGATGATCTTCCAGGTATTTCCAGTAGTTTCGTAACTGTCAAGCGAGGCAGCTTCAAATGATTCAACAAGTGGCGATAGAGTGATGCTTTAGTAGACAGTTAATTTCCCCGAAACGAATATAAACGCTGTCAAAATATGACACCGTTAACATTTTACTCTTTTAAAGATTATGCTGAAAGTACCGTATGGTAAAGCATAAGAATTTAGGAAATCAAACTGCATGTTATCAGGATTCAGGAAATCAAATTACACGTTATATGGATTCAGGATTTTAAATTACATGTTATGAAGATTCAGGAAGTCAAGCTACATGTTATAAGGATTCAGAAAATCATGCTACTTGTTATCATGATTCAGGAAATCAAGCTACATGTTATAAAGAGTTAGGAAATCAAACTATATGTTATCATGATTCACATGATTCAGGAAATCAAACTACGTGTGTCTGTGACGTTGCACTTTACATACTGGCCCTAGGTCAAATTAAAAATGTTTCCTACTTGATGCTAAAACAAAATACATCTAAGTAAAGACTAAAAATTTCAATGATATTGGGAATCTATCCGAACATGTATTGTAACTAAACACAAATTTGAAATATGCAACATAAATGCAAGCAAAAATATTAGAACAAAATGTGAACACCAGTAAGACCATGAGGTTTACCAAATGACATTACGGTTTAAATAAAAAAAAGGTATTGCTTGATAATGAAATAAAATACGAATTACAATACAAATTCAGGCAACGTCATCGGTAAAAATGTTCTCTTAATTGTGTGACATTGAATTTAATCAATGTTTCTTTGAGGTAAAAATGATTTTGAAGTAAAAAACCACAATTGATGCGAATAGCATAAATGAATGTAAATGTTTCAGAAAAATGTATATTTGTTAAACGTTATACAATTGTCCTAATCCAGTTAAACAGAGAGAGAGTGTGTTTGTGGTGCGCCGTCGCGCAAAAGTTAATACAACATATTCAAAAGACGCGTTGTATTCTTAAAAGTTTCAACCCTCATTCAAAACCTACAACAAAAGCTTAAACCGGTTACCTGAAAGCTTTGCCAAAAGTATTTGCAAATCGACATGACGAAATACAAAACATATAAGTGAGAAATATCACCACACATAAATGACGGTTCTATTATATCTTCTATTATATATAATAGATAGGCGCAGATAGATACAATATTAGTATATGTGTCTATACATAATATATATTATTAATATAATATAATATTATATATATTATATTATATATATTGACTCTATAATATATATATATAAATATATATATATAGATTATATATATTATATATATAATAATATATATAGTCATAATATATATATAAGATATAATATAATTATACTATATATATATCGATATGGTAAAAAACTAGAAATACCCGAAATTTGAAAATTTGAAAACTCAAAAATATTCGTAAGTTGCAACCCACTTAGCAATTCAAATGGTTGCATTCGGTAGCTTTAATGCAACGCATGCACGATCTGTGCATGCCGGACTTGTCAGTTAAGTTATGGATGGAGGTCCTGGAAGTCATACGACAACCCCTTCCTCACATGGGGCCAGCTCTCTTGAAAGCCAATTCTTACTCTTCCTAAGTAATAACAATATTTTATTCCTGTGTTTCCGACTAAAAGCTAAGTCTCATCTTTGCACGATTATTTATTGAGTCCCAAAATAACATACGAAATTCACACTTCCCCTTCAGGCTATCGCGACAGTGGCTTTCCTGTTTAATCAGATGGATTTATTAAGATATCAGGCTACTTGCGATTGGATAATTGAATTAGAAATAATATAATGTATCACGTTGCGAATTACATTCATTCGCTAAATTAACATGGGCAAATTACTCACACAGTAACAATTGAATCCCATGATTACACCAATTACTTCGCAATGCATCTTTGTTATTTCTGGAATCATTCACAGGAAGAAAATTTATATAAAAAAAAGGCACATTCACAGGAACAAATTTTTCAATTACGTTACTGTGAATTACACCGGGGAGAAACGTATGACTATTGTTAATAAGGCTCAAGGAACACCTGTCATGGAAGAGTCCCATCAGCAAGGACCCTAACACAAAAATGAACCATATCCAAGTTTATCCTCCAGAAGCAGAAACTCACCTCCATTAGAGGCAAAATTGCAATAAAAATTACCTGCAAAATAAGAAAAAAGAAATCCCATTAAAAAAAGTGTGAAGTTGGGGGAAGATCTTACCCTTGGCTCCTCTCTCTCTCCTCTCTCTCTCTCTCTCTCTCTCTCTCTCTCTCTCTCTCTCTCCTTCTGTTGCTGCCACAGTAGCAACATTCCACCACATTTCTCGTGCTAATCTATAAATGCAATACTCCTCGCAACTTACAGGCGAGGTAACAAATCTGAATGCACAGCGAATTTAAAATGGCACTTTTTTTTCCGGGGGAAGGGGAGATATAATGAATGACGTGATTTACAAGTTTGGGTATAACTGGAAATTAGATAATATCGTTGCAAGTACACTTCTCGACGTCAATTAAAGTGATAGATTTTCTATTTTCTGTACTTCACTAGCGTTTGCAGAGCCCTGTACCGGACAATTCAAGAGCCGTGGAAACACAGTTCTCCAAGATCTTCCATTCGGTGAAGTTACTGACTGATATGTAGGTATTCCCCAAATATAACTCTAAAATCAAGAGCCCCTAATAACGGAAATATATACAAAGATTGAACAAAAAGAACCGACGTTCAAATATATAACTATCGGTGTTATGGCCAAATAAGTATATCAATTTAATTTGTACAAGAAGAACCGACGTTCAAATATACAACTGTTAGTGATATGGCCAAATAAGTAATATCAATTTGATTTTATAGGCACCTGACCAAGAAATCTCCTTAAAGAAAAAAGAAAAAAAAAACTTATTTTCTCAATCCACATTATTCGTTCACGCTACTTATGAATAACAAATGAAAAAAATAGCCATAATAAAGACATCAAATAAACGGAAACAAGGATCCCTTGTGCTACATGCGTTTGTATATATATATTCCTTCAAAATTTCCAAGGGGGTTAGAGATGCAGAAGGAGAAAAAGAGAAAAAAATTACCTAAAAACAGGTGAGAATGATTCGGTATAATCACACCAGTCGGCGATTATAAACGCTCTCAATTATGAAGGCGTAACAACTGAAACAGATAAATAAGCGACGGACTTCCTCTATTGGGTAGAGAGAGAGAGAGAGAGAGAGAGAGAGAGAGAGAGAGAGAGAGAGAGAGATATTCAAAGTCATTCTCCACATAGCAAAGGGCTTGAAGCTTATGTCAGCTGACACCTATCGGCCTGGTCCTTATGATAGAGGACCGTAAGGGCTACAATACCTTGACAATACCGTCTGAGTCCAACAGCTTGGAACAGCAAGTGACAACTAAAGACTTGGGATTGCCGAAGGGACCCTGGTTCGGTCATGGATGTCATGTAAATACTAAATAATCGGCACCGGGTTGTTAATTACAAATTACCTCTCTCCTTCAAAGTCAAAACTACACCGAGAAGTAATTAGTTTTTTTCTTTCATTCTGAATTTATTTACGACTCGCAACTGAGCGCCCAGTCTCAGGATGGGCATCGTTTGGGAACTGGCATTTAATGCCAAAAAAAAAAAAAACATTTGATATTTATATCTTCCTCTCAGATGCCCATTCTTGTGGCATGGAGGAGCGTTAATTCATATCCTGAAGGAGCGTTAATAAATATCCTAAATTCATCATTTTACTCTGAAATATGCCTCCTTTTATATGTGTAGTCTCTATATATTTGAGTAAATGACAGGAAAGATACAAGACATGAATAAATAATCTCCACTCAATTTTTGCAGAGTTAAGAACATAATTACGATAACACTTTGATTCGTTTCATAACATGTAAATAATAAAGCAATTGAGCCTGTAAAGTGATTTACAAAATAAATTTTCTCAAAAGGAAAAAACAATGCATTTAACCCCGAGGCGAATATTTATCAAGAAAATATAAAAGAAGTTCCTTCAGTATTTTCCCTTGCATGATGCTTAAGGGCCCAATTAATTTTCTTCTGCAATCATTTTTATTCCCTATCAGTCTAGTGACCACAGAAATTACAGACGATTAAGTCAGTATCATAACATAATTTATAAGGACCATTTGCTAATACGCCACTCATTCGTTAAAGTCCTGTCGATTACGGATACATAATGATGATTCTGAGGGGTCATACGACGTACTAAAGTACAGCTAATACACAGCTAAAATACGGAACAGGCAACAGGGATCAGAGAAGTTCAAGAACTTGAAGCTGAATTTCTTTTCAAGAAGTCTCCTCCGTAAAATAAATCTAATACCCTTGACAATCTATTGCACCACCTAAGAAACTGGTTTCCAAACATTAATGTACAGAACTGAGAGGAAATAAATAAAATTGACGGCTATATTAAAAAGGAATAAAGGTTAGACACTCATTTAGTTTACAAAGATTACTCTCTTTTCAAATAAATCTGACCGAGTATTCAAAGATAAGGAAATCTGAATTCTTCCGTAAAGAATAACTTAGCTATGGTTTGCTATAGCATACTTATTCGAGAGTAACACAATAAATTAATATTGAAGCTAACAGAAAATCGCAGTTAGAAAATACAACGTAAGGAGTTAATGCCATTTACAAAGTCCGTTAGTAAATATTTAGCGCAAGTCTGAAGAAAAAAAAATTTAGTTGACAGATGCTCCGATCTGGTATCTCTCATAACTTGAAGGAGAGAGAGAGAGAGAGAGAGAGAGAGAGAGAGAGAGAGAGAGAGAGAGAGAGAGAGAGAGAAATACACAAGTTTAACGTTACTAAGGTTTTCAATACAGCACTGACCTGACTAAAATGAAAGATAAGGGGAAAAAAAATAATGGGTTTAAACCTTCACAGTAAAACCTCAATTTTTTTTTTTAAAGAGCTATATTCTCAAGTCCGACAATGCCTTTTAGATATAGTTCTAATACCACAACAGGATTTATGACCATATAACAATATAGTAGATCGTACTAGACTATTGCAATTTCTGTCAACTGGATCTCCAAATCATATTCAAACTAACCAATGTTTAATTAACTAATTTTTTAGACATGCACTAAATTCAGTCTCAAGAGAAACTACAGACACAACAATGCAAGACTGTACTCTACTACCTTCGTATGTATTCGTGTCTTCAATACAAAGAGAAGCATGAGTTTTACACAATCCTAAACTTTTCCTTTGTTTACAACCGGCATAACCTTGTTTACTAGCAGCCGAAGATATCGATTTTATTTTTTTATTTTTCTTCAGAATTTTGCACGGTCATTTTCTTATTAGGGCCTCAGTTCTGTCTTCGGAGTCCAGTTAAGTCACCAAGGTAACAAAAATGTTATGTATCTTTCAAGTTTGTCCCTCAAACATCATAGTTAATATCATCTCTTGTGCACAACAGGCATCCTAATTTCCTTATTCCATTTCAATTTTGGGCATAACCTGTGAGCATACCCTACAATGCCATCTGTTACAAAAGGTACGTAATATTACGTTCCCCCTACACAACGGCCACAGTATCCGCAAGGTCCCATACCATACTATAATATCTCCTTCATTTCCTTTCCAGTAAACCAAAGATTTAGTTTTATTTATGTATATGTTTAGACCTCATTCTATCCCTTTAGTCTGCTTTCAATACCGGGTCCTTTGTATACAGTAGCTCAAAGGAATCATCTTTTCTTAATTTCTTTGTGACTTCTTTTAAGATAATTATAGGTTACTTCATGGGAATTTGATTACTAAAAATAAGTTTTGTCATAATGCAGATTAAACATTAGTCATAATGTAGATTAAACATTAAATTAGTAAAAACATGCAACACACGAATGTATTTTGGAGTATATATATATATATATATTATTATATTATTATATATTATATTATATATATAATATTAATATATATATGTGTGTGTGTGTGTGTGTGTGTGTGTGTGTGTGTGTGCGTGTGTGCGTGTATGTGTGCAAATGCATTATACACAAAAACTTCTTAGTCAAAAGAGATAAATTCAATAAAACTAGATGAAAATTCACAACCTTCGTAATTACCGAGAACAAAACTTAAAATCCTTCAAAAAAAAGGTTTTTAAGAGACTATTCATAAAAAAAAAGAAAAAAAAATCCACACTGAGTTCGAGAACGAACCTTGGCCATTTAGAGCAAAATTTCATCGACCAATACACATCACACACACAAACTCTGCGGTAAAATTATTCCACATTTAAGAGCCTTTTGGCGAACATGGTGTAAAATAAAGAAAAGGAAAGAGGGAGAAAAAAAACATTTGTGGAATGTAGCATCTCTCAAATATACAGCGTCAACTAAGAAGGCATCTATGTAGCTGCGATAGACATTAAAATATAATTAGTAAGCTAACTGCCTAACATAAATATCTGATCTCATCGCATTTCCTTCAAGACAATCTCGGGTAAGTAATTCACTGAAAGAGAGAAGCGACTCACGGCATTCAAGACGACCACCAAACTTCACCAGGTATTAAGATACGTCTCCATAAGACGCCTAAAGCAAACGTACCACAGGCTATCATCTATAAGCCTAATACTAAGAAATGAAAGAAAATCTGGAACCCGAAAAAATAATTGAGATTCCACAGGCATGCCTCCACTCGTAACGAAAATCAATGGAGAAATCAATGCTTAGTCCCCCCCAACGCCTCCCCCAAAAAATCCCAAGAGGGAAGTGGAGGTGAACTTATCTCTTGGTGAACGTGCCGTTGATCTGAGAGAGAGAGAGAGAGAGAGAGAGAGAGAGAGAGAGAGAGAGATTCCTTCTATCTGGCGGTCTCGTAAGACCCATTTTATGCACCTCTACTGCTTTTAGTCTGGAGAGATCGGGTATCCACGGGTGGCACAATTCAAGCTTTTGAATTCTCTTCCACCTCTGTGTTTCCTTAATTTAAAATTTTTTTTCCTTGAGAGGTAGGTCTATCGTTACCTTAAGGATTACGCCGTTATTTGCTTACTTTCATTTTTTACATCGTCGTCGAGTCTGGGAAGCAAAGAGGCATTTGGGAGTTATCTCCATAGGACTCAGATGGCAAACTAAAAAAGGTAATACAACTTACGTACGTAATGACAATTTAAATAAATAAATAAATAAATAAATAATATATAATATATATATATATATATATATATATATATATATATATATATATATTATAAGACAAAATCTCCAGCAAATATGCAAAAACAGTCCCTGGACTATTGCTGTTGCAATGTGTAAGACATTTTCCCTTAAATAAAATTATAAAATTCATAAAAAAATTCATCCTTAAAAAGAAAGTATGTCCAATAGTTTGTATCAGGGCAAAAATATATGGAATTTGGTAAGTATTTTGGTAAGTGTCATACGAAGGAAAATCAAATCGCACAAAAAAGCTGGAAAATCTTTGCCTTGAGGAAGAAAGAAGATGAGAAATAAAAAAAGCCGTAACAAAGGATGGATGGCCAAAAATCTTTAATAGAAAAAAATGCACGAACTTGTGGTGAAAACGCCATGGAGAATCACAACACAAAAAAAACCTTACCCTAGAGAAGAAAGAAAATGAGAATAAAAAAAAAAAACCGTAGCTTAGGAAGGATGGCCAAAGATCTTAAAAAATTATATATGTATATAATGTGAATTATATATATATATATATATATATATATATATATATAGATATATATATATAATATTAATTAATTACACATGCATACATATATAATTTTTCTTATTTCCCATTTTCTTTCTTTTCGAAGGGTAAAGCTTTTTCTGTTTTTTTTGTTTCTTTGTTTGTTGTATTATATATATATATATATATATATATATATATATATATATATATATATATATATATTAACAACAACAAAAAAGGAAAAAGCTTTGCCCTGGGGAAGAAAGAAAATGGGAAATACAAGAAAAAATAAAAATAAAAATAAAAAAAAACCCTCTTCGGTTCTCCGCCACGCATCGAGGCACCAAGCGCTAAACACACAAAACAAACGCAAGCGGATCGTTGAAGGCGATCGTAAATCGTCCCGGGCACATGTAGTATTTACTGTTACTTACGCTCCCGACAGGCGATACGATACTACATCAGCGCGCGCGTTCAGCCCCGTGGATTTATGCAAGATAATCACAACGATGTGGACATTTCGGGAGAAATAAACGAGGCTCATTTTCATGCTATACCCCCTGACTTATGTCGGTTATTTCAACGCATGTGTTTACGTTTGGATAACACTTTTTTCTGTAGGTTATGTTCTGTATAAAAAAGGTACTTAATATCGTGGAAATACAAGAGATTTTGGCAGAAGTGTTGAAACTGGAACGTGCATTTTACAACCCATCTTAGTGAAAATATCAATATTCTCATTTTCAACGCATAAGTTTACGTTTGCATAATACTTTCTCTCAAGGCAACGTTCTGTATAAAAAAAGAAAAAAGTACTTCATATCGTGGAAATACAGGGGATTTTGGCAGAAGTGTTGAAACTGAAACGTGCATTTTACAACACATCTTAGTGAAAATATCAATATTCTCCTTTATAAGCGGAAGTTGCGAAAAAATGATTTATTGAAAGATTCGGTCACATAATTAAGTTTAAAAAAGAAGCATACTTATTGTCTTGAAAATACGGTACATTTTAGTACAGGTGGTGAATTTGAAACGTGTACATTAAAATATATATCTTTGTGGAAATATCAACATTGGTTTTTTTTACAGAAGTTGTAAACATTTATTTGAATTAAACTTCATCCACAAAATTAAGTAAAAAAGTATACTTAATGTCGTGAAAATACGAGATTTTAGTAGGGGTGGTGAAACAGAACGTTATATAAAATATATCTTCGTAGAAATATCATTATTTTCCTTTTCCTGCAAAATTTGCCGAAATTTTATTCAAGAAAAACAAAATAATTACGTAAAACAAGACGTATACTTCACGTTATGAAAATACAAGAGATTTTTAGTAAAGTAGATGAAACTGAGAAGTACATTTATTTATTTTTTTATTTTATTTTTTTTTTTTTGCAAATATTAATATTCTGTATTTCATGCAGAAGTTGCGAAAGCAACTCAGGCCTACACTTCCTAGACTTCATTCACAAAATCAAGATGAAGAATGAAATTGTCGAGACTGAGAGATGACGTCACGATCACCAATGGAATGATAATATCAATGGAATGTTTTCAGGGGAAACTGCTATAAATCAATTATGGGAAAATTTCAGGTATAGTGACTCAAGTGTTCAATCCATGTCACTGTTGCTGGTGGGAAGTTTCTGAGTTTTCATAAACAATTTTTTTTATATACCCTTAATGGCCGGATTGCTCCTCAGGAGTAGTAACATGAAATTCATGAAAGCACCTCAGAGAATTTCAAACCCTCTTTATCGAACCAACCACCATTTACAGTCACTCCCTATTGTTGTTTCTAAACCCAGACAGACGTTTGGGTCCTGGCTGGTGCAAAAGAACTTATCATTTATAATTCCCCTTAAGTATAAGTTATTCCAAAAGTACAGTGAAATTCATATTAAATGGTATTAGGGCTTAATATTTGTGAATACACAACAAACACGCTTGTATATGTGACAAACATTCATATATACACATACATTCATCCACCCATACTATATGTATATATAAATATATATACACGCACACACACACACACACACACACACACACACACATATATATATATATATATAATCTCAATGGTCAAAGGTACCTCACAAACCATGCGACGGTTCGAATGCCACTTGTGGAGAAGAACTTATCAGTTACAACTCCCCTTGGGTGAAAGTTATTCGACATCTGTGGCTTTACATTTATGAATATAAAAATATTACGGTGCATGTGACAATCCCCTTGGGTGTAAGTTATTCCCAAGGGATAATAATCTGTACATTAAACGACATCTATGACATAACATTTATGAATATAAAAATGTTACGGTGCATGTGACAAATATTGATATTTAAGTATAGATATATATAAAAAAAAAAAGACGATAGCTTTCCAAGTATATAGTACATATAAGGCAGGCCACGGCTTCTAAAGAAAACTACAGCGCACGTAGAGTTCTCTAAGGTATTATCAGCATGCATAAATAAAATACACTTCCCGTTCACATTCAAAAGGTGGACATCGTGAGCCATGTAACTTTCATGGCAAACTTTATGGAATTGGGTATTGGGATGGGACTCGGGAATGTCGTAATGCGACATAAGTATCATCGTGCCGCACTGTATCCAAAATGGGATCCTGAATAGAGGAAGCATGAATTATATATATATATATATTATATATATATATATATATATATATATATATTATATTTTATACTTATCTCTCTCTCTCTGTATACATATATACAAAATGTACGATTCTAGGTATACATTTTCCTTTATAATCCCTATCTGTCATTTATACGACCTTTCTTTGTAAATTTATCTTCATATTTATGTCAGTCTGCTAAGTAAAGGCCACCGAGTCGAAAGGCCTTGCAGTACTCCTTCGTTTCACTTTCCTTCGTGGCTGTTGCCTTTATTTATATATTCATCATGTTACAAATTTTCGTGATTCAGTTATAAATGCACATATACTTATAAATATGTGTGTGTGCATACATACGTATGCATGTATGTATGTGTATGTGAGAAGGGTTAGTTATTGTTTTTCTATGTATGGGATACATTATTCCTTCGCTGAAAAATCGAGACCACCACACATTCAGAATATTTATTCGTGCAGGTAAATAGACAATATTCTCACTTCTTACCTGTAATGAGAAGTGAATATACTGGGGGACTCTAGCAGGCAGAACAACAATTTAAAACCGATCAAAATTAAACATCTATGATAGAATTCGACATAGACTTGGAATACTCATTAATATCATTTATCTAAAGGATCACTCCGTCCACCACCCCAAAGCTGTTATTACTACTCCCGAGGAGCAATCCGGCCATTAAGGGTAACAAGAGAGAGAGAGAGTTGAACGCCAGTCACTATAGCTGAAATTTATCCTGTGATTGTTTTATATCAGTTTTCCCTGAAAAAGTTTCCATTCTTACAGAAACAACCCAATCTGCTCGCGTGTATGGGGGCGTACTAAGTTTGTATATTATGTATGCAAAAGTGGGGGAGGGACCTCCGATCCCATCACAGCATAGAAACACATTCTTGTTCCATAAAATAACTACCTTAGACACCCATCAACGCTTAAAACTGTTTCCTGACGCTCCAAGTGGTCACAGGAATTTTGGCAGGCAGAGTTCTTAGTGAATTACTTCGACAGGAGCCCAATAAACGAACTCAGGTTGCGTTGGGACGGTCAGTACCTAGGTCTAGAGAACACGTATTCTCTAGACCCTGGTCACAAAGACACGCCTGACAGCTTGGATGCTTAGGCTTTCTCAACATCAGTAAGGGGTCCTGGGTATAGCGTGGTGGAACGCAGCAAACCGACAAGAATTGCTGAAGACAGAAACAATAACTTTCTGAAGATATACTCACCTTACATGAAAATGTACACACAACAAACACACACACACACACACACACACACACACACACACACACACACACACATATATATATATATATATATATATATATATGTGTGTGTGTGTGTGGTAAGTGTATAAATAGGGAACCAAGGGGGCCCCGAATAATCAATGCAACCCACCACATAAAGTTTTACCTTGACAGCTAGGAAAAAAAATGGCTAAAAGTGGTAATTAGAAGATCTATAATATATATATATATATATATATATATATATATATATATATATATATATATATATATATCCTATATGTGTGTGTGTGTGTGTGTGTGTGTGTGTGTGTGTGTTTATGACTCGTGTTTAAATAAAAAATGTGTGAACGGAGACGCAGAGTCTACGGCGACAAATTTCTTGCTTTCATAATTTCCTGACACCTCACGGAAAAATTGTCGTTAAAATCTATTAACGCAGGAACTTCATTTGATATTCTGAGTGCTTGATGGTACAAAGCCTGTTATCAAGAGAAGATTGTGCAAAATTAACAGTTACCGCTCGGGTACAACTTCTAAAGCTATGCTACACGCACGCACGGGAAAATTGTAAGAGGAATTGCCTGGTCTTTTGAACATTTCGTTGCATAATATCCAGTGTCGAGAGTTGAAATTATTTTTCCGTGAAGGTAAACTTTACATACGAAGAACACACAAACACACACACACACACAACACACACACACACACACACAACACACATATATATAATATATATATATATATATATATATGCGTGTGTGTGTGTGTGTGTGTTCTCCGTTTGTAAAGGTTGCCATCACGGAATATATATATATATATATAATATATATATATATATATATATATATATATATATATGTGTGTGTGTGTGTGTGTGTGTGTGTGTGTGTGTCCTAATTGTCTTACTTGCTACCATTAAGCAGGACTCTGCAATCCAGCGCAAGTTCGATTTACGATTTATAAAAATTCGACTACAAAGCCACGAACTGGGGGTCCTACCACTAGCTATTTAGTGCATAAAAGAGAGGAAAGACAAAGTTAGTGTGGTATGGGCAGCACGATGAAAGAAAGGAAGCTGGAGGTAAAGTAAGAGGATAATAAAAAGCGGGCTCAGTTAGGGGCCGAAAAAAAGCAGCAAACAACCCAATTCATTTGTTCCAGGGTTGGCAATGATTAAATAAAACTGATTTAATCAAGTGACTAAATAATTGATTTTTTCATTTGAAAAATCATGATTTTTTAAAATTTGAATTGAAAAATATGGTTTGGAGGTTAATAAACTTAAGCATAGCTGTGCTGCATCTATTTAATTTGATATGAAAATTTAATTTGATATGAAAAAAAAATTGCAAGTACATACTTTAGGCCAGAATTGGAAAGCTAAGAGATAAATCAAGGAAAAAGGATTGAAAAAAAGATACAAATAAAAAAACAAATAAATAAAAAATCAAATAAATAATTGATTTTTTATTTTTTTTATTTAAAAAAATCACCAACCCTAATGGGTTCCCAACCTTTTTGTTCTTCTGTATCACTTGGCCATCTTTATAGATTCCTGTGTAGCCCTAAATATCGAAAATGAAAAAGAAAAGCAATGACACTGATATTGTGATAAAATCTTATTATGAATATTAATGGTAATAAGGAAATAAAAAAAAAACACGACATTGTGCAATCTCAGTGCAGATTACATCATGTATTGGGTAGTATGTACCCCCTGAAGAGTACAAATGTATCACTGGGGGTACATGTATCCCAAGTTGGAAACCCCTGACCTAAGTAATGCCTACAGTGCACCACTTGAGATTCTCTGATCGCACTATCCCGCTTCAGGGCAATCTCGAGGTGAGATTCTCAAAATCTTTCGCTTCTGTTCTCAATTTCTGTTCCTCCCTCATTTTTCATGTCCACGTTCCTGAACCGTACATCGTCACTGGCCTGATTGCGATATAGCAGATCTTCATTTTTAGTTTAATTGGCAATCCGCTGTCCTTATCCGGACACTTTGTGATCGTGGCTTTTATAGTTGAGGTTCACTTGTTGTACTAATTGAAAAGACTGAATCACATGAATTTTGTTCCGTCAATGATCCTGCCTTTAACTCTTGCCTGGATTATCTTTCTCCTTTCAGAATGGTGGCCTCTCTCTCTCTCTCTCTCTCTCTCTCTCTCTCTCTCTCTCTCTCTTTTCACTGGTACTTTTTCGGTCACTGCTCCGTTAAGCTCGAGATGGAAAGATCTGCCTCCTCCCTGACAACCAATGTTTACACATTCTATGATGGTCTTCAAACTGCACGGTTCAGCCTTTTGCTTGTTTTTTCTTTGCCTGACTTTGGGATTCTCTCCCGTCTTTCGTTTTTCTGGGATTTCATATTTCAACCTTCAAAAGGTAGTTCATTCTGGGTTAGGCTTCTACGCTTTCATATTAATTACCAAATTAAAGATACGATAGTAAAAATAAGTATATTTAAAAAATAACAAACTAAATATGAACCCAGCTATCAATAAATGGACACCCAAGTAAGAATTACATTTTTTTCTTAACGAAAACGTAAACTCTGGTGAGAACCGATTTCGCAGCTTTGACAAGTTAAGCTCAAGAGGAAATAAGAGAGAAAACGAGACAAAAAGCCCAAAAAGAAAATGAGAATGAGGAATGTGACACGAAGTGACAACAGAACCTTCAAAATCCTTGTGAGGAATTATGCAGAAAGTATCATCGCATGACATATGCATAAAGGTGGTTGACGGTTGCACAGTGACAGAGAAAGTACCTATTACGCCTCTTGCGACCAGACGCCAATTCTAATAAAAAAAAAAAAAGGAATAATTCAGAAAACTACGTGGAAGAACAATCCGGCAAACCTCTGTTCTCCCAGTATTTGTAACATTAACACCACCCTCTTTGTCTAGCAAGAATACGAAATAACTGTCTGGTTATTAGGCCAAAAAATTAATGATAAGAAGGGTTCCCAGGCAATCGTCACGTCACGTGAGGCTCAAGGCACGGAACAAACTCACTTCAAATGCGCCCGTGTCAATATTTTTTTCTCCCTTCATTAATCTCATGAAAACTTGAATTTAAGTTCTCAAAAATTCACCCTCTCGTCCCCCACACCCACAAGTAATCTATTTATCGAAATATCAAAACGCCTTCATGATTGATGGCGCCCTTTCAGCTCGCCCTTGGTGACAACGACATTCTGTGAAGAACTGTAGCCCTGAGGAGACGGGAGAAAGGGAAAACACTCCTCTTGCACGTCATACAATACATCACCTCTTCGTCGGGGTGGCATTTATTAAGATAACAAAGCTGGAGAGCTCCTCGCGCAGTGTAAAGGATATTGAATGGTCCCCCCCCACCCCCATGGAGGAGGGGCAGGGGGGTGTGGGTTCCACTCAAGCACGCAGCTAATTACAGATTAAATCGGACAAATATTATAGATTTCCTTAGAGAAGGAATTGGTACTCTAGCCTCAGCGCTTTGCGTGACTAGCAATGCTGACGTTTTCCTCGGCTCTGATTGGCTAAGAGACGACTATGGGTTCCGGATGCTACGAGGTTTTTCGTTAATAAGTTTTTCTATGTTTCTTAAGACTTGGATAAAATGAAAGGTTTTCTATGTATGTATGAGTTTACCAAACCTGTCATACTTTGAAAATATTTTTTATCTTTACTTAAGACCACGTTAATATTTTATTTTGACGAAAGCATGAGAGATCCATCTGCCACATACAAAACAAATGTTAGGAAACAGCAAACCTCCGTCAAGGCAGGGCAATCTTGCCTATATAAAAGTCCCTTCTCCTGAAAAGTTACAATCCTATCTCTCCCAAAATATAATAGCCTGATACTAGTCACAAGGGCCACCTTCTATAAAATTTTCGTAGTATTCGCATAAAGATTTCTGTCTTGTTAGCAAACAACAGACAAAGAATAATTAAAAATTAATAAGAGCCAAAACTATAAAATACCGCAGGAAAAAGTGTTGTTCAAGTTTACCTTTAAACACAGGGACTCATACCAAGAGAAAGCATAAAGCAAAATACTGATTATGCGGTCATCATACAACATAAATCAACTAAATTGGGGCTTAAAAGATGCAACTGTTATCCATGACAAGCAGTCAAGTTACTCCTATCAATTCTGTCCAGTGCAGATGGGAGAAAGGTGTGTTGCAAGGCCTTGCAACTACTTCCTTTAGGCTGCATCACTCAAAATAACTGGCTAAAACGAAGAGGGCAACAAATTTATACATAAAAAAACCCACCTAGTTACCAAAGAGATAGGACACGTTTAAGAAAATAATAATTGACAAAAGAAGGAAAATCAAATAAAGAATAAAATTTAGAAAATCATCAGTGCTACCTAGTTACCAAAGATATAGGACCCTTTTCAGAAAAAAAAAATAATTGAAATAAAGAAGGAAAATAAAATGAAGAAAAAAAATTAGTAACTCATCAGTGCAAACATCAACAAAATCGATTTTATTAAGAGGAGAAGAAGAAGGGAAACTGAACACTTCAGACACTCCCAAATCTAATTAGGAATAGAAATAACCTTAATTAATTAAGCAATATGAGGTCAAAGAAAATGTAGAAGCGTGAAATAAAACTGTTCAAAAGAGGATGACATGAAAAGCATCGAAGTACAAGGTTTAAGTCAGTGTACACTGATTTCTGTATTAAAACAGTGGATCTGGCAACAAACAATGAAAAGAACCTTTCCCCCGCAAATATTAATAAGTAACTATCTAAACTGCGCATATAATCAGACCTCAAAATAAATCGTAGCATGACGAATTCGACATAAATTACCAAAATTCGCCAAAGGATATCGAGAATCTGACAAAAATTAAATGAATAAATAAATAAATTTTTATATTATTTTATTTGTTCAGTTTTACAGCTGAATCTCTCTATCTTTCCCCGACAGTTAAGAGATCTGGTAATGAGCACTATCTTTACCATTATTATAAATCTCTCCGTTTTTCCAAGTTGATATTAGATTTGCAAAACGCAACTCCACGAAGGTCATAAGATCTAGGCGAACCACAGCCTCTCTGCTTTATATGCTGAAGTAATGCTCGACCTTAATAGAAACATCATCTTTACAACCTCAACTCCTTTTGTTGCATTGGACCTGATTTCAAATAACTCGTACCCGGTTATTTGAGTGGACAAAAAAATTCATCTATTAATCACAGCACCTCGACAAAAATTTTTCCGTCTTACAAAAAAAAAAAAAAAAAAAAAAAATACAGTTCAGCTAATATGCCCTTTTTTGCCTTTGGTTTTTGTCTTTTATTCATGATTTTTTTTTCATTTTGCTTCAAAAAATTCAAAAATACAGCTCGGTGTATATTCACTTTTTTTTAGCCTTTGGTTTTTGCCTTTTATTCACGCTTTTTTTTTTTTTATAGCGAAGGAGTGAACATATCGGGATATCGACCCGAGGTGACATTCGATACGGCAGTTTCTTATAGAAAAATACAACTTCACATCAGGTAAAGTAACTTTTGAGCGGACCTGGCGATACGGATGACGTAGTATCTCCTCCATTCCGGCCCGTGAGTGATCGATGACGCTGCCCGATAAATTACGAGAACAAATAATAACAATAAAAAAAGGAGAGAGGAATCATATGGATGAAGTAGCCGTAGACCGCTTATATCGATTAAGTTTCCCCGGGATAGTGAAAAAGTAATAATGACAAAACTTGCGATCATTATTAATGCAGCTGAGATTATGGTCCCCATGCAACAATTGCAGTAGTCAAGATGTCAATAAAACATTAAAATACAAAATAAAAAAGATTAATAAAAGCAAGTATGCAAATAATCTCAAGGTCTAAAAAAAGGGTAAATCAGTCATATCATTCCTCGACCCATAACATTACTCGTAATGAAAAGAATATTCAAACGAGATAAAAGCAATGTACCCCATAATTTCATTACATAATTTTCAATCATAGTTCTATAACGCGCAGCTACACAGCAGCTCGGAAGACAACAATGGTCTTCTCGATATATACACTGAATAGAAATGTTGATACACGAATACGCACGATTACGTATGTATTGGGAAACGGTTGTAATGGCATCGTTCGGATGTCAATAATGGAGAGAGTTTGAGCTTTCGGACGCCGAAAATACCGATAACAATAAAGGCGTCTCACCAATCGATGGCTGACCTCACCGAAGCGCGTTTTGTCGGTTCTTTTTTTCCTGTTTTCTATGCAGAGTTTTTTTTTATGGCTCCAATTGCATATTTCATGGGTCTGACTGCAAGGGATGGAATGAAAAAAAAATAGAAAAAAAAAAATATTCTGCACAGTGGTGCCATTTGCATCGTAATGGTTCATGAATCATGGGGATATAGAGCATTTTCTCAAATAAAGTCATAAGAAAGAGATGAGGGATATTTGACATTATCAACAGCGCTCGCTCGGAAAGTCCAGGAAGTTAGTTACAAAAGCATACGCGCTAGATAAATGTGTATGAGTATATATTTGTAGGAATTCCAGTATACAGGCTAAAAGATTAGATATATTTATACATGCATACATATTCATTCATATATTAATATATGTATATATAATACTAAACCACACATGCGCAAAAACACACATGAATACATGAACACACACGTGTATATATATATATAATATATATATATATATATATATATATATATATATAATATATATATATATATATATAATATATAGTATATATATATAACGAGCTCAGAATCGATTTCTCCCTAAAATAAATGAATATATAAATGTATATATATATATATATATATATAATATATATATATAATTATATTATATAAATAAAATCAAGCATCCTCACAACCATGACAGAACAAAAGAGATTGACTAAGGCAACCACCGTTCTGCAAAAGGGGGGGGCTGAAGGCTGCAATGCGAACTGTGGGGGGGGAGGGCGGCGGTGGCGGCGGCAGTACGTCGTTTGGCCCCATGCAAATGAGCCTCCACTAAAACACCCTTTAGGTGAAAAGGAAAGCGTTCGTTTGCATTTCTCCCCCTATCCGCCTGTCAATGGTCAATCTGGTTTGCTTTCCTAAGGTCTTTATTTCCTCCTTCCTCCATTCTGAGAGTGACCCAACTTTCGCTTCGGTTTCCAAGAAAGAGATGGAAGGACTATGTGAGAGGAGACTTACATGAGAAGGGAATTGATGAGGCAGAAGCGCAGGATAGAAATAGATGGAAACGGCTCATCCAAAAACGGCGACCCCATATAAAAAATGGGAACCAGCTGGAAGAAGAAGAAGAATATTGTGTAAATCCCTTCCGTTCAGTTATTAATTTTGAATGATAAATTACTTTCTGTTCATCATACATACCTGTTTGTATTGCTTTTTCTACATTACTTCAGAAACATATGCATTCTTATAGCAGTGGGTTTTTAATTCTTATATTTGCACTTTAATGTACGAAAATTACTTCCATTCAATATTTTATTTCCAATTATTTATTATTTTATGTTTATCTGCTTGTATTGTTTCTACATTACTTAGAAATATATTCATTCTTATAGCAGTGGGTTTTTAATTCTTATATTTGCGCTTTTATGCACGAAAATTGCTTCCATTCAATATTTAGTTTTTAATTACTTTATTTTTATCTGCATACATCTGTTCGCATTGTTCTAACTTTAATTTGGTTAATATAAATTCGAAAAGTAAAATTACAATTGACTAGACCCACTGTATTTGCAGTTTCATTTTTCTGTATTTCTTATTTGTCGTTCAGATTTTACTGCAAAATATTTTGCGCCCATCACTGAGTGAGGTTAAATTTTCACAATTAGGAAATGAACATTTTATTGATTGGCAAGTTGTATATATATATTATATATAATATATATATATATATATTATTATAGTATATTATATAATAATTTATCTAATAAAAGGAGCCCATAAAACACCAAATGTAGAGAGAAAAGTACTATATTTCAGAGACTGCTGTCTCTCTCTTCAGGTATATGAATGAGAAAAGTTTACAGAAAGGTGGTATTATACCAAGAGATTCGTCCACAAGTAAACCAATTTAGGTCAGGTCACCCCCGCTGATAATCTTCCTTTAATCTTCTTAAGCGTTGGTTGAATGAACACTGCGTCGACGATATCTGATATCCAATTCCCTTTTGAGATGTTCATTACCTGCTTCTCTTTTATTAAGGCCGATTCCATCATTTGACTCTTGTACCGGCAGTTGCTGCTATAAATTACATGTGACATATTCCAGTTTATTCTATGGTTATGTTCATTTATATGGTTGAAAATAGCCGAGTTCTGTTGTCCATACCTAACTGACCGTTTGTGTTGTATTAATCTCTGGGGAAGTGATTTACCTGTAAATCCGATGTAAGATTGGTCACAGTCCTGGCATGGGATCTCATATACCCCAGAGTCTTTGGGAGATGTCTTTTGTTGGACGTTAATCAGGGATTTGGCTAAGGTTTTGGGATTTGGGTATGGTAAATGCAAAAGGGTTGGATTTCACAAGGGTGTGAGTTACTCTCTTAATCGTCTCCAGGTGGAGATTATTTACGAATTACAACACAAACGGTCAGTTAGGTAGTGGACAACAGAACTCGGCTATTTTCAACCATATAAATGAACATAACCATAGAATAAACTGGAATATGTCACGTGTAATTTATAGCAGCAACGGCCGTACAAGAGTCAAATGATGGAATTGGCCTTAATAAAAGAGAAGCAGGTAATGAGCATCTCAAAAGGGAATTGGATATCAGATATCGTCGACGTGACGCAGTGTTCATTCAACCAACGCTTAAGAAGATTAAAGGAAGATTATCAGCGGGGGTGACCTAAATTGGCTTACTTGTGGACAATCTCTTGGTATAAATCCACCTTTTCTGTAAACTTTTCTCATTCATATACCTGAAGAGAGACACGCAGTCTCTGAAATATAGTACTTTTCTCTCTACATTTTGGTGTTTTTATGGGCTCCTTTTATTAGATGGAATTCTGTTGTTACAGAACATTTTTACCAGTCATATATATAGTATATGTATATATATATATATATATATATATATATATATGTATATATGATATATATATATATATGTATATATAACTTGCCAATCAATAAAATGTTCATTCCTAATTGTGAAAATTTAACCTCACTCAGTGATGGGCGCAAAATATTTGCAGTAAAATCTGAACGACAAATAAGAAATACAGAAAAATGAATATATTATATATATATTATATATATATATATATATATATATATATATATCATCATATATATATGTGTGTGTGTTTGTGTGGTGTGAGTTGAAACTTAATATCTGACATAAACTTTGGTGTATTTATAAATATAAGGGCACGCACACGAACGCATACTCATATACCTTATTTTTACACACACACACACACACACACACACACACACATATATATATATATATAATAATTATATATTATTAGTATATATATGTATGTATGCATTTATACATTAACCTAATACACACAGCTTGTCGCAGTAACCATGCATGGTTTTGCCATCAGACTTATAAAAACATGGGAACGTTTGTGTCAACACACGGAACTGCTAGCTACTAAATATATAAATAAATAAACAAGCAAATGCACAAACAATCAGTCCGGTGAGCAAATATCAGACATTTCGGGACCCTGGAGTTTTGTGAGTAATACTAAATTCATGTAAATGAGGGGTAAGTAAATACATAAACATGTAGACAAGTGAATGCTCTAAGGCAGCAAAAACTAGCTTTGACAAAATCTAACCCTGGATACTAACTTACATTTGAAGAGAGAGAGAGAGAGAGAGAGAGAGAGAGAGAGAGAGAGAGAGAGAGAGAGAGAGAGAGCCTCTTCTCTGCTAATAAAAATATCGAGCGTACTCTTATAGTTCAAAACTTTTATGTCCTTATTTATTTACAGCTTGAAGTAGAAAAAAAATGGAGAGCAACGAAAGAAGATAACTTACAATATATATTGTATATACATGTATGTATGTATGTATGCATTCAGAGATACACTCTCGAAACATCGATGTAAACCTTCTAGTTAAATGGAATTACCTTAAATTAAAACATATATCTTTTACGGTAGGCTGCTTATGCCAAGTTATGTCAAATGTGAATAACCTATACTTTACTGAATGGATCTACTACTGATTTTCCTCAAATGACTTTTCCTACGTAAAATTGAAGAGTTAATTATATCCTTGAGCAAGGATGTAAAGAGTACCTTAAACAATCCACTACCAGACTATGGAACTCTTCCCCATCCTTTGTGTTTCCGGAATATTTAACACCTCTCTCAAATCGAGACAGATTTGTTATTGCTTAAGGGAAGGCCATGGACACACCGTTCATAGTGGTTTGACCAAGTTCTCTAATCACAACCTCCCCCCCCTCCCCGCCCCATGCCGACCCGCCTTCCGCAATGCCGCTGTCGTACACCTATAGTCATATTCGAGATCTATTTTTTTTTTTTTTTTTTTTTTTTTTTTTTTTTTTAAGGATCCATATTTATACTTGCCTAGCAAAGCATTTCAATGGCTGATTTTTCTCACATATTAAGAATTCGGTATCTAGATATGCCACGATCACGTACTGGGAATAATAACTCACTCACTCTCTCTCTCTCTCTCTCTCTCTACTTTATATCTTCTCTGACCTTCATATTTCTCTCTCTCTCTCTCTCTCTCTCCCTCTGGCTCTCTCTCTCTCTCGGCTCTCTCCTCTCTCCTCCATTTTTATATCCATCTTTGACTTCTTATATTCCCACTATTCTCTCTCTCTCTCTCTCTCTCTCTCTCTCTTTCTATTTGATATCCCTTTCTGACCTTCCTACTTCCCTTCTTTTCTCCCCCCCTTCTCTCTCTCTCTCTCTCTCTCTCTCTCTCTCTCTCTCTCTCTCTCTCTCCTTTGCCCTCACTCCTACAGACCCTCCTGCCCTCACCCCAATCACATCGAGGCGGTCTGGCGAGCGGGCGAGAGAGAGAGAGACCCCAGGTGTGACAATATCGACAGAGGGGCTTGAAGTAAAACCAATATTGGCAGTGTTCGTGACTGATCAGTTCGTGCTCAGACTCCTGCTTAGACGACGACGACGACGACGAAGGGACTAACAGAGAGAGAGAGAGAGAGAGAGAGAGAGAGAGAGAGAGAGAGAGAGAGAGAGAGAGAGAGAGAGAGGACATTGAAGGGGAAGCCCCCAAACCCATCACCTCGACCTCGGCGTCCAAACGTTCATTTGAGATTATATAGAAACAGCAAATACAATGCGGATTGTTGAGGGAGGCTCTTGACAGCCGATGGTATTATGAAGGTTGAATGAAATAAAGCAAACGTTTATTAACATTAATTCTATTATCCTTCTTTACTTAATTTGACGTTATATTATTATTATTATTATTGACTCAATGTAAAGTTGTTATTATTATATTCATTGACATTAATTCTATTATCATTCTTTACTTAATTTAACGTTATATTATTGTTATGATTGACTCAATGTAAAGTTATGTTATTATTATATTTATTGACATTAATTCTTTTATCATTCTTTACTTAATTTGACGTTATATTATTATTATACAACTACTTCTATTATTAATTATTGACTCAATGTAACGTTATATTTTCATTAAATAAATTAATGTGCATCATCATTACAACTGCCTGCCTTGCATGGAGTTACGTAGCAATTTCTCATAATATTCTTATCTTTTTCATATCTCCTTCGGATACTCGACGATAAAATAAAAGCATTTTTCAGTTGACTATATTAAACGAATATGCACAATCGAAAGCTCCAAAGCGCCACGTATGTCATTGAGGAACCACCCCCCACCACCCCCCGCCCCCCCCCCCACAAAAAAAAAATAAAAGAGCAAGAAATAGCTTTAATAAATAAATATCCAATAGTTTACTTATCATTCCTATTTTCATGGGATAAATCTGGCCATCTAGACGATATTACCCACAACCGGGCTGATTTGATTATACCAGGAATTTCAATTAATATAAAATGCCCTCAAAATATTATTATTATTATTATTATTATTATTATTTATTTATTATTATTCATTATTATTATTATTATTATTATTATGCGTACAGAATTTTACGGCGAAGATAAAGATTAATTCACGAGAAATATAAATTTCTCAGAAAAAACAAAATTTGCTAATAAATACAAAAATTAAATTAATGAATAAAAGAGACGATAAGATAATTCGTAAATACAATAAACAAAATTAAAAGATAAAGATTAATACCCAAATCAGCGATAAAAGGCATAATAATTTAAATAAAAGAAAACTAAATACAGTTTTGTACCGAAATGATTAGAGAAGAACTTCATAGTAGCTACAAGTAAAATGATAATAAGGATATTGCTTTTTCCTCTGCGCAATTTCTCTCTTTTTTCCTATGTAATTCAATAATATAATAATAATAATAATAATAATCAATAATAAAATAATAATAATAAGAATAATAATAATAATAATAATAATAATAATGGTATGGTTAGAAGACCCTCTTTTCTGCAAATGCTGTTAAAATGAATGGCAGAATTAAGCGAGTTGATTTTATATATTGTTTTTTCTATTTTCCTTACAATTCGCTTCTCAGTTTCTGAGTAACTGGCCAATATTCATAGTGGGAATTTATAATTTTTGAAAATTCCCAATATGAATATTGGCCAGTTACTCAGAAACATCGCTGAGCCTCAGAAGCGAATTGTAAGGAAAATAGAAAATACAATATATAAAATCAACCAGCTTAATTCTACCATCTTTTTTCTAATAATAATAATAATAATAATAATAATAATAATAATAATATAATAATAATAATAATAATAATAATAATAATAATAATAATAATAATAATAAAAATCTCCACGTATAAATTCATTTCAGGCAATTACGGACAAATAATCAGAACATTATGGTTACACAACTTCCTTTACAGAAGATAATAATTAAACATTTTTAATGCAATAAGTATCACTATTACTATTACCAAGAGTACGGTCCTCAACAGACGGATGTCATTCAACCCTGCAAAATAAAATGAAAAAAAGAAGGAAAAAGCAATTCTAATAATGAGGCAATATATCCCAGGTCTAGACATTACTGGCAATGACATCTTTAAAATTATATAATTGAAACAATTACGAAAATACCGGCATATTGCCCCTTTCAATATATTGAACGAACTTCCATTTATTTCAGACGCCATAAAAATTTTGACTAAAACCACATATTATGAAATATCGAAGACACCAACATATTGAGACCGTAGTTTTTCCGGAAAGGCGTAGTTTGTATGAGAGAGAGAGAGAGAGAGAGAGAGAGAGAGAGAGAGAGAGAGAGAGAGAGAAATTAAATGCCATTTGAGACAGCTGCCAAAACGGTTTCACAGAAAAAATTGAAAACTCAAGTCACAAAAAAATAATAAAAAGTAAAATTGTCTACTATGTACAAACACCAGTCTCTATTAAACTAAGAACATTCAGCACGAGAATAATAACACACAAGAGATGATTCCCTGAAAGACAATGTTATAAAATGAAAAAAATTAGAAGCCGGATTTGAGCGTAACTAAGATCTTTCTTCTTAAGAATAACCATAAAAGATCATTCCTAATCAGGATACTTACAAATGAATAATGTTGTCATAGAAGGGCATAGGTGATTGCTTCTTGATGGAACGTTTTATTTAAATACTAGCGCTCTCTCTCTCTCTCTCTCTCTCTCTCTCTCTCTCTCTCTCTTCTCTCTCTCTCTAACAGAATGTATTTTATCTTCTCAAACGCTGAAAATACAAAAATGTCCATTGAATTTATCATTCATTTGAAATGCGTAAAATCCCTTACTAAAAATAACAAAAATCGTCTCTTATTTCCAAAGAAGCACGCCCCCCTCCTATATATATATATATATATATATATATATATAATATATTATATTATGATATATATATATATATATATATATCTATATATATATATATATATATATATATATAAATATATAAAAATATATAAAATATTATTATTAAAAAAAAATAATTTATTATTTATATATATATAATATAATATAATAATTAATTATAATATAATTTATTAATAATATATATATTAATATATATGCAAAAGTGGAAACTATACTTGAAGACACTTCTAAATTCCGTTTCCTAGGTGAACCTGAATTCTCGACTATTTTCAGGTCAGAAGACAAGATTAACAGGTTTCTAAGATCCTTATTAGATCAGTAAGTTATATATATATATATATATATATCTATATAGTATATATATATATACTATTATATATATATATATACCTATATACATATATATATATAATATATAATAAATATATTATATATATATATATATATACCCTATATAACCTATATATATATAATATATATATATATATATATATATAATTATATATATATATATATAAGCATACATACATAATGCATTCATATATAGGTAAACGAGTTGATATGAGCTCTTGCACCCACATTCAATCATCAAAATTATGAACAAAATTTAACATTCCACTTCACCGGCTGGTTTCTCAAAGTCGGTGTAGGTTAATGACAAAATTATTAACAAAATCAAACTAATTGCAACAGCGCCAAAATCAGGCATTCCTTAAATCGCAATGAACAAAGGGAAAAATATTATAACACAGGCAAGAAATGAGAAGACTTTTTGGGTAAATTACAAATGGATATAGCTGCTGTTTCTACAATTTATTATGCTTATTCTATTCAGGGATAGTTCGCAACACCTTCAAAAAACCAAAAACAGAAAACAAAAGATAATGACAGCAAAAACGAACAAATATACAACAAGACAAAAGTATCCAGCGCTTTTGGAATTTCATGCTACACTGCAGTGGCAGTATATAAATAACATTTTCTAAAAATTGCAGAGATATATCCGGCTTCAAGTGTAATCCAATATGCAATTGTTGCACATGACTGCTATGTCCTCTTGCTGAATCTCCAAAAGGAAGGAAAATGGGATAAAGTAAATTCTAAATTCACAAACACAATTACCTGATCAATTTCCTCGGGGTCTGATGGAAGCAGGGAGGGAAGACACTACTTACTTTGATTGGGGAAGTGACAGGAATGGACGTTACCGAACACAGACAAATAAAGGAAAGATACGAGTAAGCAGAAAAAGACAAGCATTGTAGAGGAGTCGAACAAAAGGCAGCTACAAGTTCTAACTCTTTCTAGAGAATCAATGATAATAATAACAATAATAATAATACTGTTAAAGAGAATGGCAGAATTAATAATAATAATAATAATACTGTTAAAGAGAATGGCAGAATTAAGCGAGGTGATTTTATATATTGTTTTTTCTATTTTTCTTATCATCCGCTATTGGGGATTTCTAACAATTATAAAAATGCTGCAGGTGGTATTTAATTCTATTAAAACAGGACTCTGGTATGCTGGTGTTAACAGCATGGGGTCTCAGGTCCAGGTCAAGCAGGGGTCGTAAAAGATCCTATGCTGTTAATACAAGTATACCAGAATCCTGTTTTAATAAAATAAAAGATCACCTTCAGCATTTTTATAATTTTTAGCAAATTCCCAATATCAATATTGGCCAGTTACTCAGCAACATCGCTGAGCCAGAGAAACGGATTATAAAAGAAAATAGAAAAAAAACAATATATATAAAATCAACTCGCTTCATTCGGCCATTCTGTTTAAAAGTATATGCCTAAAGGAGGGTCTTTTAAAAAAAGAAAATAATAATAATAATGGCTATATAGGGGGAGGACTCAAGAAAGGAACAGATGAATGCTAACAGCGGCACAGAATAAGGCTCTAAGAACAATATATGCCTAAATACCAAAGATGGAAATAACATCTAACCCACATGCAGGAAGTGCAATATGAAAGGCGAGACCATAAACCACAAAATAAGCGAATGCCCGGGACTTGCACAGAACCAATACAGAAAGGTGCATGATTCAGTAGCAAAAGCCCTCCACTGGAGCCTGTGCAAGAAATATCAGCTAGCCTGCAGTAATAAGTGGTACGAACACCGACCTGGAGTGATAGAAAACGATCAGGCAAAGATCCTCTGGAACTATGGTATCAGAACAGAGAGGGTGATACGTGCAAATAAACAAGACTTGACACAGATTGACAAAATCAAGAGGGAAGTATCACTCATTGATGTCGCAATACCATGGGACACCAGAGTAGACGAGAAAGAAAGAGAAAACATTGATAAGTATCAAGACTTGAAAATAGAAATAAGATATGGGATATGCCAGTGGAAATTGTACCCATAATTGTAGGAACACTAGGCACGACCCCATGATCCCTGAAAAGGAACCTGGAAAAACTAGATGTCGAATAGCTCCAGGACTCATGCAGAAGAATGTGCTATTAAAAACAGCACGGCATTAGTTGAGAAAAAGTGATGGGAACTCCTTTAAGGGGGGGGAAGTAAAGGGCTTGGCAAACCAGGGGGGGAAACTCCACACTATAAAAACACCCAGTCGAATAGGAAGACTGAGAGAAAAAATTATTATTATTATTATTATTATTATTATTATTATTATTATTATTATTATTATTATTATCCCGCTAAAATGTAGGAAGAAATGCAACATCAACCGACATTGATCTTTTATGAAAACTATGCTTTGAATAGTCTCACTTTTGAGTATGTGTAATGATTAATTTGTTAAGCCACATTCTCCCCCCTCCCACAACTCAACCGCCCCTACCTCCCTTTTTTCGGCTTTTATCTTATTGTTTTCTCGTTTCTTTCTCTCTCCATCCAGGGCTACAACCCAACAAAGTCGACTAAACAAATACGCATACCGTTCACCGCTTCGGTCAACAAAGAGATGTTGGACTATACAAAGCACGTCTTTATTGTATCTTCCCATACCTGATTTGGACTCGAACCCGGATTCTTCCGCTGAGAGAGAGAGAGAGAGAGAGAGAGAGAGAGAGAGAGAGAGAGAGAGAGAGAGAGAATTGATCGCCAGTCTCTTGGACAAATTAAAGTAAGACGCCGACTTATCAAGAGATTTTTAATGGGTGACCGCATAATCATACAACAAGAAAATCGAAACTTAAAAACATAAGGATCGCGGCTGAGGGAGTCATAGAAACAATGGCTATAAAAAAAAGAGAGAGAGAGAGGGAAGATAAATTAACACCCATGACTAATGAGTAACCTTACTGATAGCAAGGTTTAAGTAAACCATTCCGATATAAACAGGTAACAAATATATAAAAATGACAACTGTTTCCCACGGTACTCAACAGAAGTTTTTTACAAGGTCTTGGGAAGCGTCACACAAATACAAAGCAAAGGAGATAAATACGTATAAGCTTACGTTTTAACACCATAGTTAATGTGAATTCCTCTTCAAATGGTCACATATTTCCTGGCAAATGGCAATTCGTCATTTGCAGAAAATCTATGAAAAATAATTTGTCATAAATTTACCTCTACCCATTATTGCAAATGTATTGCATGATGGTAAAACGAACGCATGAAAGTACATGCATATGTATATATACAGAAGTGCATATTGCAACGCAAACACTCAACATACACCAAGGCATTCCTCGGCGGCACAACCTTGCAAAGAGTCTCCTGCAGTTGCAATCTATCATGGCTTAACATAATAGAGCCTCATGCGTCACACAACGCGAGAGACAACATACAGAGAAAGACAGATATTGTGACTGACGAACCGTCTTACCACCCCCCCTCCCCCTTCCCCTTCCCCTTATTTACTTCCTTACCCCCCACCCCCAAAACCTCCAACCGCACCCCTGATCCTCGCCATATGCATAAAAATATTGATCCACAATAATGGACTTTATGTGCTCTTATGTTAGCAGCGAGATTGGCGTGCGAGGGATTGATTTGTCGGTGCCTCTGTGGTGTCGTTGTTTTCGAAAGCAAAAGGGCCTGCTAGGTAGGGGGACTAGTATAAATGTTATTCCAAAGGGGGTTCCCCCCACCCCCTTGTGTGATGGCAAATTTTCGCCCCTTTTTAAAAAACCGAGCAATCTTTACTCGTGCCGTTTTCTTTTGGAATTATTCAGGGATATTATCTTTTGATTGCAGTTGGCTGATCTCCGATAAACTCTGTTCCCCCTAAACTCTATTCCCCTAATAGAGGTGGTTCTAGAAAAACACAGAACGTTAGTCGAAGCCAGGTTCATATTTTAAAGATCACATAAAACAAAAAAAATTTGGTTTCAACATAATTCTTAGGTAATTGTGTCAAAGTTAACTACCAATGATCAGGTGAAAGAACTAAGATTTAAATAAATGTTCCCATTCGACATCCCGGCACAGTCATGGCACAGTCGTGTAATGCTTAATTAAGTGTTGTTTACAACCAATACAGAAATTACTATAATATTTGATTGGCCAGCTGCACTGGCGGGTATTTCCGAAACAGTACTTAGCCAATAGAAATTCACTTGAAAACGCCTGATCGAATGCCATTACACTTCTACGTACAACTGCATTATGAAATTTCTGTAAAATATTTTAGCATGCAAGGGTTATGTGCTGTTTCTAAATCGTCAAAATATGTCGGTTTGGGAATACCCAAATACGTACACCCTGTTACTAGAACCATAAAAAACCACATTCCTTTTCAGGTAAAACTTAGAAAGTGAATCAAAGATGAGGCTCCTGTAGTGGAAACGTCAACAGCATTCGTCACTTTATTTTCTACAAAAGATTAATCAGCAAGGTTTCATTAACTTAAACACGCCGTATTATTTCACTTAGTTTGAATGAACTCTCTATTTTCCTGGATATTAAAGTCTATCCATGCCAACAACCATTCCATTATCTGGCCAGCACTTTTAGCACTTTATTTATTTGTTTTAGCAGAACTACAATCTTTCACTTCTTCACATTTCAAAACAACAGCTCATCACCCACTGCATTCATACACACACACATTACACACATTATATATATATATATAATATATAAAATATATATATATATATCATGAATACCCTTGATCACAAAGTATATATAACGTGATGCTATGTATAAATAAGGTTTTTTTTGCCACGAAGGAAAAGAATGAAAAAGCGAGTTAGCCGAGTACTTTCGGTCCTATTCGGCTAACTCGCTTTTTCATTCTTTTCCTTCGTCGGCAAAAAAAAACTTTATATACATATATATATATATATATATTATATATATATATATATATATATATATATATATATATATATATAATGTGTGTGTGTGGTGTGTGTGTGTGTGTGTGTGTGTATGAAAAATTTGCAGTGGGTGATGAGCTGT
>NC_087217.1:55023591-55028591 GCF_015104395.2 Macrobrachium nipponense | reverse complement strand
GCTTTACAACTGCTGTAGGAATTTTTCTTCTCTGACCTTGTACCTTAGCAGAATCTCACACACCTCATTACTCTGTCTTCCATGCATTTCACAAGCGTTCGCAAAATCGTAAAATACTCTCTGTCTCTCTTTCACCTGAAGAGAAAACACCTTTTCGCAGATATGCGCAAAAAAGTCAATTTCTTTCATTATTACTGCAACCGTCTCTCCTTCATGCGGTTGTCTTTCATAGATTATACATAATTTCATTGTAGTCTTTCATTGTATAAATGAATTATATTGAAAGTCAGTATTCTGGTTGATTTTTTGGCTTCTCGATAGGGAATATTATAAGTTTTATATTTACCTTCAACGTGGCAACGATAAAAGAAACCACTAACAATACATAGTTTCTCGTTTCATAACCTTTCGTGTTATATATAAAACGTCATTGTCAGTAGTAATTCCGAGCATACCAAATGGAAAGCAATAACAAAAAAACAATAATTTCAAAACGAAGAAGGAATAAAACAATAAGAAACCTTAAAGAAAGGAAAAAGGACATGAAACAAGGAACAAAACAATAAGAAATCTGCAAAAACAAAAAAATTAAAAAAGGACAAGGAAAAAGGACATGAAACAAGGAACAAAACCATAAGAAACCTTCAAAAGAGGAAAAAGGAAAAGCAACAAGGAATAAAACAGTAAGAAACATCTGAAAAGGAAAAAGGGCAAGAGAAAAGGAATAAAACAATAAGAAATCTTCGAAAATGAAAAAGGACACGGAACAATCATAAAAAGAAACCCATAAAAGATGAAAGGTAAGCTTGGGAGGGGGTAAGGGTGGAATGAGGAAGATTGGGGGGAGGGGGCCGAGGGAATGCGAGAGGCCTCAGATAGAATTGAATAACTGAAGGTATAACATTCCCAAATATGACACATGGGGTTTCCATTAAGATTCAGGTAATTATCGTACACCTTCGGTATTTCGGCCCCACCATAATCTTCATTTCTGGTATTCGATCTCTCTCTCTCTCTCTCTCTCTCTCTCTCTCTCTCTCTCTCTCTTTCTTAGCTCCTGCCAGAGACAAGGGGGTAGCGGAAAGTTTATGTATTACCAAATCGGTATTTTCAGATTTAAATATTTCAACTTTAAAGTCACATATGTGGATAATGATAACGCGATGACAAAATTTGAATTGAATTTTGCAATGAATGGTACAACAAGTTAAACAACGACAATAGTAAAAGTATTAATAAAGGTATATGAATGAAATGACAAACTCTATGGCAGCTATTTTCACAAGGGTTTCAACATCGCAAGAATGAAAGTTGCAATCGACGATTCCTTTTTTTTTCTTTCTTTCTTTTTTTGAGATTACTTCCTGTTTAAGAAGTAGAGCGAATTAGGAATTGAAGGACATTTGTAGCTTAATGTGTGTGTGTGTGTGTGTATATATATATATATATATATATATATATATATATATATATATATATATATATATATATATATATATATAACGGAAAAGTGATCATCGTGAAATTAAAAGCAAAGTCTAATAAACTTAGACTTTGATTAAACTATCATTGGGGAGAGGAAACAATAACTTGCTATTCGTGGTACTATAAAGCGTGTATGTATGATTATTTGTTCATAAAAAACTAAATAGTTTTATTACTAATCGATGACAGTTATAAGTAATCGCATGCCTAAGTTTGCTCATAATCATATATCATAATTTGAGGAAAAATATGACTTTTTACCTTAGAGAGGCTCCTTATATATAATTATATAATATATATATATATATATATATATATATATATATATATATATATATATGTGTGTGTGTGTGTGTGTGTAGTGTGTGTGTGTGTGTGGTTATATATAATATATATATTAAATATATATATATATAATATTATATATATAATATTATATATTGTAGTACAAAATATTCATCCTCGATGAAGATTTTAAGGAATGTGGAGAAAAGAAAGTACAGAAGCATAAGTAACAGAAATGTGGGAATAGAGACAGAAGCAAAAGTAAGAATGTGGAATAGAGACAAGAAAGACAAAGTAAAAGAATGTGGAAAGAGAAGACAGAAGCAGAACGTAATAGAATTTGGAAAGGAGAGACGGAAGCAGAAGTAAGTAATGTGGAATAGAGACAGAGCAGAATTACGGAATGGTGGAAGAGAGAGACAGAAAGCAGAAGTAAGAAATGTGGAAGGAGACGGCAACGTAAGAATGTGTAAGAGAGACAGAAGCAGAAAGAAGTAAGAATGTGGAAGAGAGGGTACAGAAGCAGACGTAAGAATGTGGAGGAGAGACAGAAGCGGAAGTAAAAATGTGGAAGAGAGACAGAAGCAGAAGTAAGAAGGTGGAATAGAGACAGAAGCAGAAGTAAGAATGTGGAATAGAGACAGAAGCAGACGTAAGAATGTGGAATAGAGACAGAAGCAGAAGTAAGAATGTGGAAGAGAGACAGAAGCAGAAGTAAGAATGTGGAAGAGAGACAGAAGCAGAAGTAAGAATGTGGAAGAGAGACAGAAGCAGAAGTAAGAATGTGGAAGAGAGACAGAAAGCGAAAGTAAGAAGGTGGGAATAGAGACAGAAATGCAGAAGTAAATGTGGAACAGAGACAGAAGCAGACTGAAGAATGTGGGAATAGAGACAGAACGAAGGTAAGAATGTGGAAGAGACAGAAGCAGAAGGTAGAAGGTGGAAATAGAGACAGAAGCAGAAGTAAGAATGTGGAAAGAGACAGAAGCAGAAGTAAAAATGTGGAATAGAGACAGAAGCAGACGAAAGAATGTGGAAGAGATACAGAAGCAGAATTAAGAATGTGGAAGAGAGAAAGAAGCAGAGGTAAGAATGTGGAATAGAGACAGAAGGCAAAAGTAAAGAATGTTTGAAGAGAGGACAGAAGCAGAAGTAAGATGTGAATAGAGACAAGCAGAAGTAAGAATGTGGAAGAGAGACAGAGGCAGAAGTAAGAATGTGGAAGAAAGACAGAAGCAGAGGTAAGAATGTGGAATAGAGACAGAAGCAGAGGTAAGAATGTTGAAGAGAGACAGAAGCAAAAGTAAGAATGTTGAAGAGAGACAGAAGCAGAGGTAAGAATGTGGAAGAGAGACAGAAGCAGAAGTAAGAATGTGGAAGAGAGACAGAAGCAGAAGTAAGAATGTGGAAGAGAGACAGAAGCAGAAGTAAGAATGTGGAAGAGAGACAGAAGCAGAAGTAAGAATGTGGAAGAGAGAAAGAAGCAGAGGTAAGAATGTGGAAGAGAGACAGAAGCAGACGTAAGAATGTGGAAGAGAGACAGAAGCATAAGTAAAATAATGTAAGAAAGAGACAGAGCAGAAGTAAGAAAATGGAAAGAGAACAGAAGCAAAAAGTAAGAATGTTGAAGAGAGACAGAAGCGAGTAGGAATGTGGAAGAGAGACAGAAGCAGAGGAAGAAGTTGGAAGAGAGACAGAAGCAGAAGTAAGAATGTGGAAGAGAGACAGAAGCAGAAGTAAGAATGTGGAAGAGAGACAGAAGCAGAAGTAAGAATGTGGAAGAGAGACAGAAGCAGAAGTAAGAATGTGGAAGAGAGACAGAAGCAGAGGTAAGAAAGGGAAAGAGAGACAGAAGCAGAAGTAAGAATGTGGAAGAGAGACAGAAGCAGAAGTAAGAATGTGGAAGAGAGACAGAAGCAGAGGTAAGAATGTGGAAGAGAGACAGAAGCAGAAGAATGTGGAAGAGAGACAGAAGCAGAAGTAAGAATGTGGAAGAGAGACAGAAGCAGAGTAAAAATGGAAGAGACAGAAGCAAAAGTAAAGAATGTGGAAAAGAAGAGAACAGAAGCATAAGTAAGGAATGTGGAAGAAGAGACAGAACGCAGAGGTAAGAATGTGGAATAATTGGAAGAGAGACAGAAGCAGAAGTAAGAATGTGGAAGAGACAGAAGCAGAAGTAAGAATGTGGAATAGAGACAGAAGCAGAAGTAAGAATGTGGAAGAGAGACAGAAGCAGAAGTAAGAATGTGGAAGAGAGACAGAAGCAGAGTAAGAATGGAAGAGAGACAGAAGCAGAAGTAATGTGGGAAGAGAGACCGAAGCAGAGGTAAGAAATGGAAGAAGAGACAGAAAGCAGAAGTAAGAATGTGGGAAGAAAGACAGAAGCAGAAGGTAAGAAAATGTGGAAGAGAGACAGAAGCAGAAGTAAGAATGTGGAAGAGAGACAGAAGCAGAAGTAAGAATGTGGAAGAGAGACAGAAGCAGAAGTAAGAATGTGGAAGAGAGACAGAAGCAGAGGTAAGAAATGGAAGAGAGACAGAAGCAAAAGTAAGAATGTGGAGAGACAGAAGCAAGAGTAAGATGTGGAAGAGAGACAGAAGCAGAAGTAAGAATGTGGAAGAAAGACAGAAGCAGTTGGTAAGGAATGCTGGAATTAGACAGAAGCAGAGGTAGAAATGGAAGAGAGACAGAAGCAAGAAGAAGTAGACTGTGTAAGAGAGACAGAAGCAGAACGTAAGAATGTGGGAAGAGAGACAAAGCAGAAAGGTAAGAATGTGGAAAGAAAGACAGAGCAGTTGGTAAGAATGTGGAAAGAGACAGAAGCAAGAAGTAAAGAAATGTGGGGAAGATGAAAAAGACAGAAGCAGAAGTAAGATGTGGAAGAGAGACAGAAGCAGAGGGTTATAAATGTGAATGAGAGAACAGAAGCATAGGTAAGAATGTGGAAGAGAGACAGAAGCAAGAAGGTAAGAATGAAGAGAGACAGAAGCAAAAAGTAAGAATGTGGAAGAGAGACAGCAGTCAAAGAAGTAAGAATGTGGAAGAGAGAAAACGAAGCAGAAGTAAGAATGTGGAGAGAGACAGAGCGAGTAGAATGTGGAAAGTAGAGAAACGAAGCGAAGTAGAATGTGAAGAGAGACAGAAGCAGAGTTAAGATGTGGAAGAGAGACAGAAGCAGAAGGTAAGAAATGTTGGAGAGAGACAGAGCAGAAGATTAAGAATGTGGAATA
>NC_087217.1:55016091-55018591 GCF_015104395.2 Macrobrachium nipponense | reverse complement strand
AGTGTTGACTGAGCTCAAAATAGACACAAAGGGACATAAACTAAAGTATTTATAAAGGCTGGCCAGGAAGTATAAGCAAAATACGAAGAAATGAAGTGACAGAGAGGTGAACGAAACTAGTTACAACGAAAAATGGGAAATACTTAAAAGGGAAACATTTAGACCGAAAAGTGCCATTCAACCTCTCAAAACATTATTATTTGTGACGGCATGTACAATTTCAAGTTCTGAAAAAATATCACAATTACAAGACCATGCTTTAACATATAACCACCGAGTTCTGAATAAATATCACACTGTGTACAAGACCGTGCTTAACGTATACAGACACTATAGTCCTCAACTGAGGCTAAGACAAAAAGATGACGAAATGGGAGACTGCGATCACGTGGGAAATGCTATTTCCAGTCCATTCATTAACATTCCTCGAGCCTCACCGACATTCTTCACAAACTCACACAACTCGCTCGATTTAGACTAGAGGATTTCAATGTGTACCTTCCTCATCTTCTAACTGTTTGTCATGTCTCTCTCCCTCTCTGTCGATAAACGTCTCTCTCTCTCTCTCTCTCTCTCTCTCTCTCTCTCTCTCTCTCTCTCTCTCTCCTCTTTTTCTTCTTTTGTTTGGGCATCACCCCTCTTAACCCCAAACGCAGTTCATCTTCAGCGGGCTGTCATTACAAAGCAATAAAATGAATCTCCTCCTGTAATCATTTTCAGGCTCCTCTCTCTCTCTCTCTCTCTCTCTCTCTCTCTCTCTCTCTCTCTCTCTCTCATACACATCTAATAGACAACGGACACCAAATGCTCGCATATTGCATCAGGCGTAAATATCCTATTTCAGTTTTATCTTCGATTTCCTGATTTATATTTAATAGTTAAGAGATAATCAATAGCTGACATCTCTGACTGCCGACCAATAAGCTACTTTGAGCGCAAAATATTCTTCTACTTTTCGTACCTGTGAGAAGCAATGAAGTTTGCATTTAAATACGCCATGGAGTTTTCCAACTTCAGACAATTTTTAAAAACCCGTCTGTATGATATGGCATTTTAAAACTAAATGATATTAGGTTTTCGAGCCACATAAAGAGTGATTATCAAAATACCTTGGCATCTTTAGACTACAATTTAGCAAACCATCCATTGGAATACAATCAAAGCACAATGAACGCTATTCTAAAGAAAATAAAAATACATACATGGTTACATATTTCAGATATTTTGTTACGATAAGTTTGTTGTTGATACCTCACTCAAAGCATTAGTTCTACTATCTAAAGAAATGCTTATACAAGGAAAAATAAGGACTGAATTAGAAATAAATAAATAAATTGGAACTCATTAATCAGCCCCACGAAATTCTGAAATAAGTTGAACGCAAAATTGAGACCTGAATAGCACACACAAATGAAGTCAAAGAAAACTAATGAAAATCCAATCACTTGTCCAGTACACCAATCTACAAGTAAGGCCTAAATAAAATAATAGCTTTAATTTCATAACAGACTCTAAAAGTGTTTTTTTTTTTTTAACTCACATACTAAAATACAAAAATGTCAAACATTTACACCAAATCATCGTTAATATCCAGTCCCCAGTATTGAAGGAATATACAGCGAATGCAACAGTTGGCGACCGTATCCCTTAAAATGAATAAAGAAGAATTCCGCCTCTAAAATTAGGAGTCATTCCATTAAATTCCAGTCATTACTATTTTTCTCTCCATTCGTGGGACTAAAACACTGTTGAAGCTTTATAAGTTAATTTAAATATTTCGTCTCTGTTGGTTGTACGGAGTCAGAAGTTCACATCAGGCCTCTTATTCCCTTTCACATCTTCTCAATTTGGCAAGCTTAATGTGAACTACCAAATAAACACCCAGATACCTAATACTATATTACGAGAATAGTGAGTCCTTAAATACTGCAACATTTAACCTTGAAAAAAAAGAGTTACTCCCAATTTTTCGTCTTTCTCTTTCTACTTGAGCTAAGAAGACGAAATACACGAACACACGAACGCAGACATGATTCGTGTCAGTTAGAAGTAACGTGAACGTAAGTTGGTTACCCCCGCTCCTTATTTAAATACACAAACATCTTCCCTAAAGATATGAAGTACCAAAAGGATATAGCTATTAGCCTTTAAACACGAAGACTGTAGTGAATCGAACCGAGACTAATATAATCCCTCCCCATACATGACAGTTCTTACCGGCCCCTACAGGTGAATTCCCGATCTGTTACCCATGTGATTACCTACTGGCCAGCTGCATTCCTGGTCGCAGACGTTCCCAAGACCTTGGACTTGGTCGTGATGGACCAATTCTTTTGCCTCTGTGTTGCCGACATACAATCATCTTAAGATCTCCGCAGATCACGGGAAAGGTGCCAAAAGAAAAACTATATACGTATATATATAATAGTATATATATATATATTATATAAATATATAAGGATATATATATATAGATATATATATCTATATGATCTAGTAT
>NC_087217.1:55006091-55013591 GCF_015104395.2 Macrobrachium nipponense | reverse complement strand
TTACAGCCTCTCTCTCTCTCTCTCTCTCTCTCTCTCTCTCTCTCTTTCTCTCACTCTCTTCCCCCCTATTCTTAGCATCCGAGAAGCATATCTTATTTTATTCCCAGCACCGCATCTGGTTACATATCCCTTCAATTTTCCCTCAACCCGGGAGATGGATGGAGAGGAGGGCCGAGATAAACCCTTTGGCAAATGGACCGCCCAAAAACAACAGGGTCATCTCTAGGAGGGGGTGGCTGAAGGTGGGGGTGGGGGGTGGGGGAGGGTGTTGCAAAGCTTTCCTTTCTGGGTGAGTTGCGTTCTATCTCGGACTAATCCTTCGAGACAGGACGGGGCAGATCCATCAACATATTAGACCGTCCGAGGCATGGCCCGCCGGACCCAGTCAACACAACTTATTGGATGTTCAAACACATTAAGTTCCTCGCTCACGCAGAGGAGGACGGACGCTGCCAGAAGAAGAAGAAGAAGAAGAAGAATAAGAAGGACAAGAAGAAGAAGGACAAGAAGAAGGAGGAGGAGGAAAAGAAGAAGAAGAAGAGGAAGAAGGACAAGAAGAAGAAGGAGAAGAAGAAGAAGAAGGAGAAGGAGGAGGAGAAGAAGATGAAAACGAAGAAAAAGAAGAAGAAGAAGAAGAAGAATAAGAAGAAAAAGCAGCACGGGAAGGCGAATATGGTGAAGGGGTATAATGCATAAGAAGACTGACAATGGGAAGAAGCAGAAGAAGAAAACTAACAAAGGAAAGGATATGAAAAGCATGGGGAGGAAGAAGAAGAAGAAGCATGGGAAGACGAATAAGGCGACGAGGACGAATAAGAAGACTGACAGAGGGACGATGAAAAAACGAATACAAAAACGACGAAAGAGGGAAGGATAAGCATACGCGGAAACAAAGAGATATAAAAGAAAGACACAGACCGATGACGGAGGGTTTCGAAAGTATGGTAAATGAGAACTGTAAATTTCCTGGCGTCACAATTATCATGGTCTCTGACAGGAAGAAAACGAGATAGAAATCCAAGGCGGAACAGGTGTATGATGAAGAATTTCCAGCAAAAAAAAAAAAAATGCAGGGGCAAAGAAAATGTAAAATAGAGGGTAGAGGGGGAGGGGGAAGAGATAAGGGTGTTGGACGCACTAAGAATAAGATCTATGAGGAGGGGGAGGAGGAGGAGGAGATGAATAAAGAAGAGAGAGGCTTAGGGGAAGAAGGAGAGAGATTCTTATGCTTTCGAGCTGTTAAATACATCACAGGTATTATTCTCTTTACCCCTTCAACCCTCCCTCGTTCATCAGTCCCTTCCTCCCCCCGCCCGCCACCCCTACCCCCTGGGGCAACCGAGGCGTGTGACGCCACCCCCCCCCCTCCCTCATCCATCCATCCTTTATTCCCAACCGCCATCGCTCACTCCCACACAACACGTGGAATGGAATCGGAGAAATAGCGACGCCGACGTCGACTGCAAACGAAATCCTCCACTGAAAAAAAACTCATCCTCGCTGAAAGCGGATGATGGCGCCTCGTGGATGACATCCACGCGGAGCTGGAGGGGATGAAAGTCCGGAGAAGGAGCGGGGGCGATACAAAATGAAGAGCGACCAGCGCCGTCTGAAAAATCGCCGGCCGCTCGTCCGCCATGTTTGTTCCAAGGTGTGAAAACTCGTGTCGAGCTAATCAGAAACATCTTCCGCAACACTGGCCTATCCCGCGGGGGGAACGCCGAGCGAAGCGACCCTTGCGCCGGGGGAACCGAAGGGCGGAAACGAAGGTTCGGTTCCTGCGGGGCATGAGGTTAAGTGTAGGTCCAGGGGTTAATAATTAGAGTTTAGAGGGACTCGTGGCTATGCGGAGTCGACTCTTGTTTCTCAATATATAATCTGGTTTCCCATTAAAAAGGACGATTGAGAGGTGTAATTGGTGCTCGCCCACCGCCCCCAAAAAAATCGCCAAATGAGCCAAGAAATGTGGCAAGGAATTATGGGTGTTATTTTAGCAGGCTGCTCCTGCCCATGTCCAGGTTATAATATAGCCTTCCCATCATCCCTACAAGAGACGCCAGAGGAATACAAATACATACATACATACATACATACATACATACATACATGCATATATATATATATATATATATATATATATATATATAATATATATATATATATGTAAATTGTTAATAGCCACAATGCCCTCTTAACGTATCCAAAAAAAAAGAGAAAAAATCATTCAAGAAGTTAAGAGGGCATCGTGGCTATTACAATTTCATATGTATCTGGTAAAAAAATGACCAGTAGATTCTACATATATATAATATATATATATATATATATATATATATATAGAGAGAGAGAGAGAGAGAGAGAGAGAGTAGATGAGAGAGAGAGAGAGAGATACGAAGCCCACGCAAGCGAAGCCGTCATGATGACAAAAACTTGACATGACTCGCAGAAATTCTGGGAGACACGTGTTAAATGCGACGAAGTCTTGTCACTTCGAAGTCTCGGAGAGGAATCTACTGGCATCGCTAGACAAAGGAAGCTTAGGTAGGTATAGGTACGCCATAACGCAGCCAAATACGATAGATTTTTTCTTTAAAATGAAAGAAATCATTCGTTTACAGAAAATACAAATATATAAATCTAAATGTAAACACGAATAAAAGATGGTAACTGGAAATAATGATGCTATCATATACAGATACAGAGAGAGAGAGAGAGAGAGAGAGAGAGAGAGAACACTGTGGATTGGGTTAGTCCAAGTAAGTCCAATTACAACGTCTGGGTTCAATCGGCGTTTAAGAAATTGGTTTTCGGTAATGCCCTCAGGAGGGATAAAGACAAATATCTCTCTCTCTCTCTATCTCGAGGAACTCATGAAAAGATCATCCAGTGTCTCCCCGTGATTTGTAAGAGAACAAGAATCATCCCCGGCAAAAAATAAATTGCTTTTCTGAAAACTGAAATGGCGTTTCTGTATAACCATACAAGGATCAGAGGTCTGAAAAAAAATTTTTTTTTCCCAAAATGAAAACGTCCAAGCAATCTATACATATATATATATATATATATATATATATATATATATATATATATATATATATATATATATATATATATAATTGAATCACTAAAGTTTGGAACGTGATAAATCTATAAATAAAGGTATAGCCACGAAGGAAAAATAAACAACGGAGTTTCTGCAGAAACTCCGTTGTTTATTTTTCCTTCGTGGCTCATACCTTTGTGTATATAATAATTATAATATATATATATATTAATATATACTATATATATATACACGCATGTTATAATATATATATATATATATATATATATATGTATATATATATATGTATATATAATATATATATATATATATATATATATAATATATATATATATATCTATACATTGTTTATATATAAATATATATAATCCTCGCAGAATGATTCACACAACCTAAAGACAAAAAGTATTATATGCTAGAGAGAGAGAGAGAGAGAGAGAGAGAGAGAGAGAGAGAGAGAGAGAGAGAGAGTCATGTCAAAGCACTTTATTCCACTAAAAATGGTTATTATACATATTTCTCTATTTAATTCCTACGTTATTAATCATTATATAAGGAAAACAAAGTCCTTAATGTTAGAGAGAGAGAGAGAGAGAAAGTCACGTCAAAGCACTTTATTCCTCCAAAAATGGTATTTATTTCGTTCGTTATTAAACATTTTATAAGAAAGTCCTTAATGCTAGAGAGAGAGAGAGAGAGAGAGATGTCAAACCAACCACTTTATTCCACTAAAAATGGTTATTATACATATTTCTGTATTTAATTCATACGTTATTAATCATTATATAAAACACAACAAAGTCCTTAATGCTAGAGAGAGAGAGAGAGAGAGAGAGAGAGAGAGAGAGAGAGAGAGAGAGAGTTTCCATTTGGAGAGAAAAAAAAACGCCGTAGCAATTTTCCGAAAAAAACAAAGGACAATATTACACAGGAAATCAGTAAATGAGACCTAACAGCCATTAAGGAAAACATTACCATCCGTTGAGACGTAATAGAAGCGATCATAGGATATTGCGAGGGATATCAAGACGTCCCGACAGACCGACAGACAGACAGACAGACAGACATTCTCACACACATACGCACACACACACAATTGAGGCTACACGACCCACATGTAAACTCTATCAGAAATCATGGGATATATTCACTCGTTTCCTTCTGCAAAAGGATTACGATGGTAATGACAATCGTGGCGAGGAGGAGGAGGAGGAAGCAGTTGCAGAGAGAGAGAGAGAGAGAGAGAGAGAGAGAGAGAGAGAGAGAGAGAGAGAGAGGGGTGTATAAAGCATTGTGCTTTAAACATATTAATGTGACACGGTAAGCCAATAACTGCGTTTTAAACGCACCTAATGGGCAGCCCCGGGGAGGAATTTAAAACTGTTATTCCGAGGGCCATTTCGCCGTCGTCGTGAAATAAGACACACAAGAAAGTTTAACAATAACGCCTGAGCTACCCGGGGTCCTGCCGTAACGGCTTCCTTTATCGGTCGGCCGGGACGCCCGAAAATCCTGCCGGAGTTGATACAGGGAGTCGATTCCGGGGCGTCGAATGCACTCCGAGCGCCCACAATGGCGCCATTCCCAGCGACCAAATGGATTCGGATTTCTCTTGCGGTGCCAGTCGGCGACTGAGGCTTCATTCAAGGTTCTCAGAACGAGAGGAGAAGGAAATAACAACAGGAAAACCATAAATGAAAAAAAAAAAATTAATGACGAAAAATTACTGTCAGTTTTTTGTTTAATCGGCTTGATAGTATAGTTACTTGATCGTATTGTCTGTAAATATGATTATTCTGAATAAATATCAAAGGATAAGCAAGTATCCTAATGCAAAAGATTACTTTTCTCGAGAAGTTTGTTGGGTTCCTCAAGGAAAATTTCCCCTTTGAAAACTCGACTATTATTCATTTATCTTGTTTGTAAGTCGACCCTACGTTCAAATTTAATTTTTGTTCAAAGCTAAACAAAGTAAAAGGCAATAGCAATATATACTGAATATTTTCTTAAGTCATATTCATATCTGCACAGACAAAAAAAAAAAAAGACGAAGAAAAAAGTTAGGACAAACAACAAGCGAAGGTTAACGACAAAATTAGCTCAAAACATCACTGACAGTATAAGAAACACATATCGAAGTCTCTAACCCTTTCAACTATGAGTATAAAACCAACGAGTTTCAGTTCGACCGTGAGAGGAAAATGGAAACAGCAAAACAGCAACGACAATCAGAAATACGACAAAAAACGACGAAACAAAACCATGAACGACAACAACATCAACAAGAAGTCCCAAGCTCCAACAACCCATAGGTTCCCCATCGCCGTCTTGGCCATGACACTTGAACTCTTCACCTTTGTGAAGTATATCAGCTCAACCTACATCTCTCCTCTCTCTCTCTCTCTCTCTCTCTCTCTCTCTCTCTCTCTCTCTCCATGAGACTACAGATCAGCAGACTGTATAACTGAAAATAAATGTATATACAACACGGAGCCGCTAAACGAACAGTAATACAACACTAAAAAAAAAAAAGAATCAAGATTCTGTATGAATGGAAACGATATAAATAGACAATCAGATCTGATACATAGTGTAGTGTGTGGGTGTTAGAAAGCCGTAGGTATATGTGTATGTATGTATATATATCTATATACACACTCAGGCATGCCACTTAACAAATATTACCTAAACTGTTAAATGTAAAAAAAAAATAATAATAATAATTGTGTGAACAAATAAACTAAAAATGGCGAATGGGTCACCTCTCTTCCTGTACTTTACTTTTTTCCTGTTTTTCATTTCAATAAATATATATCATCAATTTACCTATCGCGGAGCAAGCGAGATGCAAATAATGGAAGCGCTAGCGTCTATGATACCGAAAACTGACTCGAAAGAAGCCTAGCTAAATACGAGTCTTTGTAGATCCTACAAAACGTCCATAGAAGAAGAAGTAACCTTCGGATAAGAAAATGGTAGTGGTTCTTTCAGGTCTTTGTTTTTTAGGCATAGGATCGAAAAAGTCAACCTGTGAACATTTAAGAAATGTAACTAGTGTAGAAGTCCATTCGGAACATAATTGTTAAGAATTGTTTGTGAAAATGCAAATATGTTCATGAGCTTTAAAATACATCACATATGCACTCAGGTGCGGACTCCTGCTATACGCAGATCATCACACGCGATGTATGTATCTATCAAAGTTGAAATGAAAATAATTTGTTTATATGGTGTTTTTACGTTGCATGGAACCAGTGGTTATTCAGCAACGGGACCAACGGCTTTACGTGACTTCCGAACCACGTCGAGAGTGAACTTCTATAACCAGAAATGCCTAAGAGTTGGCCCATTTCTGCTTCCATTTTTGGGTATGTTTAAGAAGCAATAATACAAGCCCACGCTTTTGCCAACACGGTCAAAGAATTTCACCAGATGAAGAAGAATACAAGTACTTATTTTTGTGTGAAGGCGAATGTTCCATTCTGCACAATCTTCGCATGAATCCTTAGAACTCATCAATGTTAACCGAAAGGAAAAAAATCTTTACAAAAGGAATTTCATATTCCAGAAATGCAATTGATTTTTTCTTTTTAACGGTTTTCCTTAAGATATCTTAGTTTTGCAGTTTACTATCCTGTTATTTTCTCTACTTGTTCTCCTCCCTTATAGCATTCTACACCAGTCCCTCATTTAGAGACTACATTCATTCTCTCCAATGTCTCTTTTGTTTTAATAGTTTTTCCCATCTCTCACTTCTGCAGTTTATTATCCTGTTTTTTTCTTTACCAGTTCTCTTCCTTTATGACATTCTACACCAATTCCTCATTTAGAGAATAAATTCCCTCTCTCCAATCTCTCTCTCTCTCTCTCTCTCTCTCTCTTTTTAATAGTTTTTCACATCTCTCACTTCTGCAGTTTATTATCCTATTATTTTCACTACCTGTTCTCGTCCCTTACAGCATTCTACACCAGTTCCTCATTTAGCGAATACATTACTTCTCTCTCTCTCTCTCTCTCTCTCTCTTATTTTTTTAATAGTTTTTCACATCTCTCACTTCTGCAGTTTATTATCCTTTTATTTTCACTACCTGTTCTCCTCCCTTATAGCATTCTACACCAGTTCCTCATTTAGCGAATACTTTCCTTCTCTCCATGTCTCTCTCTATCTTTTTTTTTCACATCTCTCACTTCTGTGTTTACTATCCTGTTATTTTCACTACCTGTTCTCCTCCCTTATAGCATTCTACACCAGTTCCTCATTTAGCGAATACTTGCCTTCTCTCGAATCTCTCTTTTTTTTACCTTCCCTTCGGCTACTTCGGCCATGAGTTATTCATCCGCCTCCTCGATCCTCATCCATACCCAATGTTCGAAAGGTGAAAGTAGCACGAGTGAAACGAAATGAAAATGATAAGAGAGGATAACTCCCCAAGGGA
>NC_087217.1:54988591-55001091 GCF_015104395.2 Macrobrachium nipponense | reverse complement strand
TACATAAGGATCTCTTTATACTCCACCTTAACAATAAGTATCATCTTTAGTATCTCCTCCTTTACAATGATTATCGTCTTTAATATCTCTGCATTTACAATAAGTATCATCTTTAGCATCTCTGCCTTTACAATAAGTATCATCTTTAATATCTCCGCCTTTACAGTAAGTATCATCTTTAGTATCTCCACCTTTACAGAGTATCGTCTTTAATATCTCCACATTTACAATAAGTATGATCTTTGATATCTCTGCCTTTACTATAAGTATCATCTTTAGTATCTCCATGTTTACGATGAATATCGTCTTTAGTATCTCGGCATTTACAGTGCCTTTAGTATTTCAACATTTACAGTAAGTTTCTTCTTTAGTATCTCCGCATTTACAATGAGTATTGTCTTTAGTATCTCCACATTTACAATAAGTATCATCTTTAATATCACCGCCTTAACAATAAGTATCATCTTTAATATCTCCGTATTTACAATGTAAATGTGTATCATCTTTAGTATCTCCATATTTACAATAAGTATCATCTTTAGTATCTCCGCCTCTACAATAATTATCATCTTTAATATCTCCGCCTTTACAATAAGTATCATCTTTAGTATCTCCACCTTTACAATGAGTATCGTCTTTAGTATCTCCGCATTTACAATACGTATCATATTTAGTATCTATGCATTTACAGTGAGTATCGTCTTTAGTATTTCCGCATTTACAGTAAGTATCATCTTTAGTATCTCCGCAGTTACAATAAGTTTCATCTTTTGCATCTCCGCATTTACACTGAGTTTCATCTTTAGTATCTCCTCATTTACGATGATTATCGTCTTTAGTATCTCCGCATTTACAGTAAGTATGATCTTTAGTATCTCCGCAGTTACAAAAAGTTTCAGCTTTAGTATCTCCGCATTTACAATAAGTTTCATTTTTAGTATCGCCTCATTTACAATGATTATCGTCTTTAGTATCTCCGCATTTACAATAAGTATCATTTTAGTATCTCCTCATTTACAATGAGTATCGTCTTTAGTATTTCCGCATTTACAGTAAGTATCATCTTTAGCATCTCCACCTTTACAATGATTATCATCTTAAATATCTCCGCAGTTACAATGAGTATCATCTTTAGTATCTCCGCCTTTAAAACAAGTGTGACATCCTCATTTTGCAGACCACCAGTATCAATATTCTGTTTAGATGTCATTAAGTCGCATTATGTGACATCAGTACCTGACAGAGTTGTATTTGCAGACATTCATAAATTTTACAAGATGATATAATGCGGTTTACTGTGCTATGCGCTGACTTCCCCCCCATCCACGTCCCCCCCCCCCCCCCCCCACATCTCTCTCTCTCTCTAAATCTTTTAAACTATTGTATGTAAACATTCATCTTTCGTTGATTTGCTTATCTTTATTGTTCATCTTTGCGTTGATTTGCTTATCTTTATTAGTTTTATCTGTAGATTATTCTATTATTTACACTTTTTTCTCTATTTTATACTTATGGTTAAATCTATTCATTGAAGCTGTGCTTAACAAATCCTTACTGTCTTGATCATAACGAATGCGTGTAATGCTTAATTTAATAATAATAATAATAATATAATAATAATAATAATAATAATAAAAAATAATAATAATAATAATCTATGAACTTTAAAAACTATTTTCAACTCCTAACAAGAATTTGAATAATACTATTAATAATAACTGCATGAAAACAGACACAACAAAAAAGATAAACAAATAAATAAATACATATATATATATATATATATATATATATATATATATATATATATATATATATATATAAATATATAAACGGAAGAGCCAAATTTATTTACAAAAAGAATGCTTAACATCAAGTACATGACAAAAAACAATCCTCTGGATCATCTACGTATATTATTTGAAAACACGTTCTTAGCTTCTCAGGGGTGAGGGGAGTTTATATCTATTTGTAAGCGCCTTCTCCTCCACAACAAACATGAGAGCACAAACCGAGACTTCAAATAAATGTTTTCAGATTTATGAGAAAGTGAAAGCCAACTATATACAAAGCTACCCTTAACATCTGGTTAACAACTTGCTGAATAAATAAAGGAATCAGTGGACGGAACAACGAAACATAAATCCGCAAAAACACGTCTCCTGAAGAGGTGCATAAATTCGGCTGACATAGTTGGATCTTTTTTTTTTTTCCCCAAGGAAATAAACAAGAACCTTCGGCCGAAGTTACCTCCCGAGAGGTTACTCTCGGGAAGATCATGTTTCTGGGGAGTTACTTTTTCCGAATGTTCAAGTGATTCAAGGGGGATTATTGGTTTAGCGAAGACCTCACCCAACCACGAGATTTATGGAGCAATTGACAAGGGCATAAATACGGAGTTGCTTTAGAGGACGTATGTTGTAACCGGATGGCTCTTGCATCAATCGCTCCTGCAGTTACTTGGTACGTTATGTAAAAAGAAAAAAAGAAGAAAAAAAAAAAAAAACAGAAGTTACGATAAGTTAATTCACGGGGTCTTTCACCAATTACTTCTGGCAAGGAATTCTATTTGCTATTTGTTGCATAATGCTGCTATATTATGAATCTAAGGAATCCTACCTGTATTTCTGTAGTCAAAATATACAGAAGTGAATAGACACTAAACTTAATTCTTCGTTTGGTACGATTCTGTTAACTGAACAAATAAACAGGAATATTTTGAAGAATGATACGTATAAAAGATGCAGCTTCAAAAGATATAGATATATTAATATCTGGGAAAAATGATCTCTGGGAATGTGAATATCACAGAACATGATGAAACAAAAATAAAATATTCCCGCCGTGTAAGCAAGTGTATCATAATCATGAACAACTGTGAACACAGAACACACACAATACTCGTACGCATCAATCTTTACACCAGTGGTTCTTAACTTGGGGGGCGCGCCCCCCACTAGGGGGCCGTCAGCAATTTCCAGGGGAGGGCGAGCCTTAGGAAAAAAAAAAAAAATCTCTAATAATGTCCGTTATTCTCTTGACGAGTAATGAACTAATATTCAGAAGTTTATGGGAAAATGCAAAGTATCGCCTAGTAACGTTAATTTCCTAGAGTATACTACTCAAATTTGGCTCGGTGGGCTGACCAGGTTTTGTAATTATTGATCTCCCTTCCTATCAATCGAAACCCCATCTCTTTCTCATTTTTTTTCCTTATTACTTTCCTTTTGATCTGGGAGGGAATTACTCATGGATGGAAGAGGGGCGTCAAGGAAGGACCAACTTTTAGAGGGGGCAAGACTGAAGGGCTGACAATTCAAAGACCCTGTCTCGTCTAGCACCTGAAGATGAAAAAAGGTACGTTTACATGTAACTGACTTATTGATTGATTACCAATTATCTTGCTTCAATGCAAGTGTCATTGCAGTGGTGCCGGTGTGGAATCGATGTATCACAGCGGCGGAAGAATTATGATCTACATAAATTTCTTAACTTGTGAGAAGCTCCGATACGAAAGCATTTATGTGGCTTAAATGGAAAAGTCACGATACTCAGACATTTACAAGTCTTTAAATAGCAATAAATCGCGATATAAAAAAGAATAAATAAAAAAACGTACATGTATGCCTAACAGATCAGCATTACTTGCATAATCAACTGGCAAAACGAATCCCTTTAATTATAAAATTGGTATTTTACCTCAAGGATCAATTTTTTTTCTTACTTCGATAGCTCAAAGAATCGAAACTTAATACGAAGATAGGATACAGTTATGAATGTAAATTTAAAATACGCTAATAATTTTCAGTGTAATATGATTGAAAAATGATCAAAACAGTAGTGCAATTTATGAAAAATGATCAAACTGTAGTGCAATTTAGCCGGTACAAGTTTCCCTAAGGCACATTTGCCTTACTCGAAGCGAAATGCCCTCCTGGTTCAATGAATTCACAGAGGTATGATGAAATAAAGTGCCCCTCGATTTACAAAGTTAATCTAAAGAGAATCGTTTCATTACGTCACTGGGATAACGCTAAATCTGAAGACGCAAGTTTCCTTCTTTCACTGAGGTTCGATGAAGAGGAAAGTCGCCCCTTGATTCAGTAAATCAAAAAGAGTACATCTCTTGTGTCACTGCCATGAATTAAAGTGTTTATTGTGTCCACTGGATACGCCAAGTTAATTTGAACTGAAAAGAGTCCTCCCTCACTTCACTCAAATTACCTGAAGTGAGGCGTCCTTCTAACTCTCTCGTTAACATACGAGGCAATGTTTCCACATTTCCCTACGACGATCAAATGAATGAAATTATAAAGCATCGGGATGTATGTTTCTAAAGCATGACAGTAACTTTTGTTCATGTTAAGACTTCGATATTTAGTGGACTGCCATACCAAAGCCAAATAATTTTCAATCCATACATTTTTCAGCCATTATCAACCTTCACTAAACATTCCTTGCTCTCTCTCTCTCTCTCTCTCTCTCTCTCTCTCTCTCTCTCTCTCAGTTTCAGTTATCGAAAAGAAAATACAATTCTTTCCTGTCTCCCTTTCGGCTGAATTCAAAACGAAATAACACACCGAGACGGCAAACTTCATTTTTATTTAACTGCTCATGAAATTCAGAAGACATTAACCACCACCGAAATCCCAAAATCGACCATTCTCATAAATAATGGGAATATCAGTTGATCTTAACAACACGGATAAACTGAAAAACACCTTCGAATTTTCTGATAATCCACGCGATTAAAAACAGCGTTGCGCTCAGTTCTTGATATGAGATTTTAATGGAGAATATTATGATCTGTAAAACAGTAAACTCAACGAAGTATTCTCCTTCATTTCCTTGAAGATATTTCACAACGAGGAATACGGCGGACAACTCTTACCGTTGCTAAACACACTATGATCATCTCGAGAAAAGAAAACAAACAAACAAACAAACACAAAAGCGGTGCGGAAAATTCCAAACAAGACACTGAATTATGATGGGGATAATTGAATTATAGTCGAGGTAACCATTAGTCAACTGGCCAAAGCTGCCTTAATTGTACCTCACTCGAACGTTTAAAATCGATCAGAAATGGATTTGCAGATCTGACCAGATAGTGTCCGTCCGAAGGGGTACATATTGGATACGCAGAGGGTTATTGAGGAGAATGTGGGTACATGCTTCTGGAAATATACTCTTAAAAGAGATCATTAATGTTATAGCCTGCTTCTGGAAATGTACACTGGAGACCATTAATGCTCACTTGCTATTGTCAATATACTCTGGAGATCATTAATTCTCAATTGTTCTTGGAAATATACCGTGGAGATCATAAATGTTAACTTGCTATTGTAAATATACTCTGAAGATCAATAATGCTCCTTTGCTTTTGGAAATATACCGTGGAGATCATAAATGCTAACTACCTCCTATTGTAAATATATTCTGGAGATCATCAATGCTCATTCGCTTTTGGAAATATACTGTGGGGATCATAAATGTTAACTTGCTATTGTAAATATACTCTGGAGATCATTAATGCGAACTGTCTATTGTAAACAACTCCGGACATCATTAATGCTAACTTGCCTTTGGAAATACACTCTTGGGGTTCACTAATGGTAACTTTCTATTGTAAATATACTGTGGAGATCATTAATGCTAACTTGCTGTTGTCAACTTACTCTGGAGATCATTAATTCTCATTTGCTTTTGGAAATATACTGTGGAGATCATAAATGTTAACTTGCTATTTATACTCTGGAGATCATGAATGCTAACATGATATTATAAACACAATGGAGATCATTAATGGTCACTTGCTTGTGGAAATATACTGTGGATATAATTAATGTTAACTTGCTATTGTAAATATATTCTTGGGATCGTTAATGCTGTCTCGCTACTGTAAATATACTCTGAGATCATTCATAATAACTTTCTTCTGAAAATACATTCTAGAGATCATTAATGCTAATTTTACATAGAAATACATTTACCTCCAAGAAATCTACAATGAAATTAAACAGTAAATATCCACGTAAAAAAGGTTTTAAATGTATTTATTCCTTAACAAAAACGCACACTGCAATTTGCCAAAATCATTTTATTTTTCAGTATAAAAATATCAGTGCTTCCTAAAATATAAAAGAGAAAAAAACTTACAAATCTATTTGTGGCCCCTGACGGACGATTTGAAGGATTCCTTTTCACATAACTGTGGTAGCAACATAAGGAGACCGATCACTTATACATGAGACCCTTCGAAGGAATTCACTCTCCCGTCGGGCAGACAGGTGGATCCAAAGGCCCCCACCTGCTAGGCCTATACATACCAGATGACTGGAGCCTATCACAATATTTGTAAGTCTAATACGAATAAAGGCACAGAAGCGCAAACGAATAAGAGTTGAGAAGGGCGATCTGAAAAACAAAACTGTAGTTTTTGAAGAGATAATATTTATATCTTAAAAAAAAAAAAAAACCGCTCTTTCGGAAAAGAGAAATCCATGCCATTTTCTTTTCAGAGGAGTTCATTTGAAAAGTTCGCCAGACGACTCGGGGGTCGTAAAAGTCGGCGATAATTCGTAAACGACGAAACGAAAATTAATTTTCCGGTGAGATGGCCTGCCTATCTGGCTAACTGCAGGGGGGGAAGGGGTTGAGGAAGGGGTCTATCTACTCTTCCCCCCCTTCCCAAATCTCTTTCTCCATATCCCGTGAGCCTCATCCTACTAAGGACCCTTGTTTGCCCCCTCTCCTTCTTATTCCTCCTTCTCCACCTCATCCATCTCCTCCTCCTTCCCCCCCTCCTTCTCCCCACTTCCCCTTCCTCCGTTTCCTCCTCCTCCCACTCCTCCTTCTCCCCACTTCCCCTTCCTCCATCTCCTCCTCCTCCCCCTCCTCCTCCTTCTCCCCACCTCCTTACCAAAACTAAAGAGAAAGTCCTCCCCTTCTCTCCCTCTTCCTCTTCCCCCAAGGACCCTCCTATTCCCCCGCCTCCCGCCCCCTCCAGTCAGCCGAGTGTGATTTACAACTATAGCCTCGTCAACAGATTTCTCAAAGCGCGGAGGAGAAATGACTTTGAAAACCAGCCCATCAATATGTTTGTTAAATGCTTAATCCACCAATGGGGAAGAGGGACTCGCTCGAGAGAGGCCTAAGACAATAACGAGGCCGTGATTGGGTCTCCTGAAATACGGCCCGACGAGATTTACATTACAGATTTCCGAGAGGTGGATGGCAGGACCTGGAAGGGAGAGTACTACAACATTGAAAGGGTTCGACTGGAGGGTATAGGTAGAATGCGAGAGAGAGAGAAAGAGTACGCAAACGAAATGGCGGATATGAATTTGCGCATGATGGAAGGGTGACCGGTAATAAAGTCACAGGGAAAAATGTCACAGGAAAAAAGTCACAGGGAAAAATGTTAAGGGAAAAAAAAGTCACATTTTTGGCTAGGGAAAAAAGTCATAGGAAAAAATGTCGCATTAATTTATGGTGACCGGTAATAGAGTCACAGGGAAAAATGTCACAGGAAAAAAGTCACAATTTTGGGTAGGGGAAAAAGTCACAGGGAAAAATGTCACATTAATTTATGGTGACCGGTAATCAAGTCACAGGGAAAAATTCCCAATATTTCTTCGGGAGTCTTCATCGTTATGATATTTACAGTTTTTTGTTTATTTTTTTTTTTTTTTTTTTTTTTTTTTTTTACGGAAATCCCCAACGGTCTTGTACTAAACAAAGGTGGATACATAGTGGGTTAAAATTTAAACCCTTGAATTCGATGAAATCATGAAGGTACAAATTATATCACTTACTAAAATTTAATAGTTGTACTACCGATTATTCTAAAGTGTATCTCAACTCAGGCGAGGTTATGTTAAACATAAAAAAATTATGTTTGGTTACGTCTTTACAAATTCAACATACCCAGCTTATATCTTTACATGGACAGATGAAAATTCTTCGGAGACCTCACAAGCCCAGTACTGTAAAATAAGCTTGAAATAATTTTAATATAACGAGTTTCATATCTTCTTGTGAGACTCAACTGGCAACTTAGCTTTCCGCCTACCTATTCTCTTCATACTTTAATGAACCGAGGCCTTTATTAGCATCTCATCATTCATAATTCCGCAAAACGTTCGGTTGCCATCTGATTTGTGAAATGGATTAAAACAACACTCCTAATACTTGCTACACGTGCAACAAATAGAATTATTTTCTCGATTAATTCGGTCTTTCGAGAGAACATGTAATGCAGCTCTAAAAGCCAAAGTTGGCTTCCCTTGTGAACGGTCATTCATTTTTTTTTTTTTTTGGCATATCGACTAAAGTCTGCAGTTTCACTGATTTTAAGAACACCATGAATATTATTCCTCATAAAACAATAAATGTCAGCTTGGAATGTACCTTGTTGTAGTATAGTCAGTTTATAACTATTTTTTGTTTGACTACAGAGTGTAGTGTGGGATGGATGGATGCTCGTCCGATACGGCATCCCCCCCCCCCCCCCCTTCCCTTCTCCCCCTTAGTCAACAGCGACCTCATCCTACAAGGTATGCAAATAAGTGGACTGCGAATTTGTGATATAAGTATCTTACGCAACAAGTTGAATATACCAAACATAAAGAAAACGTTTATATGTACTCAGTGAAATGAAAAAAAAAATCACTATGACAGAGCAAAGGAAAGTCAGATATGATTGATAATCACACAGACAACTGAAAATTTACCCTAGAAATGAATCACTGGAAAGATTGAAAGTGACGGGAAAAATAATACGGATATCATCTCATCACATGTGGAAAAACCAACAACGAAGTTGAAAAGTGGGTAAAGTACGGAGAATATCAATAGATATACCTGAAGTTGAGAAGATGTTTTGATAAATGGAAATAATGTTCAATGACATAAACAAAAGCAACACCTAAAGAACGAAGGGGAAAAAACAGTCGCACATAAAAATAAATGAGAGTAATTATCAGTATTGTCAATATTCAATTGAAAGAATTACATAAACTCTACCGAACAAAATCTGGTGATAAATAAAAGGACAAAAGCCAAGAGCAAAATATACCAAATTAAAGCGATTTGTGCTTTTCCTCATATACGCTTTCATATTAAGCCGTATTTCTTGCGCATTGCTATGCTCGGTTGCGTTAGACTGGTCTTTACAAAAACAAAATCCTAACGTTACCTCGGGGCGCATAGGTTGACCCAAGCTGCCCTCCAATAGTCCGTTGCATGAACCATTCCGTAAGCAGCCCTGCACCAACCTCCAAGAAGTATCAAACAGAAGTATGAATTAGCTATTATAGAAGGTATGCCAATAATAAAATTCTCCAACTGACTTACATAAGTTTCCCGAATCATCATCTAAGTCATTAAAGCCAATTCGGACACGTTGGCTTGATGGCTTATTATTCACTATATACAAGTAAATTATAAAACAGTTAAGTGATCTATAATGTCTTCCTATACCCAGTCAAGCATATACAAGTAAGAAGCTAATAATGAAGAACATAAAAATACAAACGAACAAAAAGCTTGCAATATAGGCTGCTAATTCTCACTTCTCTTTTACTATATTCATTTATCTCGTGTATATTTAAATTGTGTGTATTGCATTGTCTCTACTCTATATTCCCTGTACATGGCCCTAAGCTGAAATAAAGGAATTATTATTATTATTATTATTATTATTATTATTATTATTATTATTATTATTATTATTATTATTATTATTATATGGATAAATTAAAGAAAATTTAGTCTTTCGAAATATTCTTCAGTTGAAAAAATGAAATGTAAATTTCTGTATATGCAAATACATACGCCGCATTCTTGGCTTTCAAACACCCGCCAAAAAAAAATAAATAAATAAAAATAAATAAATAAATAAATAAATAAAAACGGTGTTTTCTGAGAGGCGAAAACTAAACGAGTTTTGACAGACAGCAGTGACTTAAGACTACTGTCAATTTGGCACGTCGACTATCTCTAGTATCTCTTATCAGCGTCAAGTCCCTTTCTAAATGGCAAATAAGCTCCAACTCTTTACACCCAAACCCTTTGGATGTTGAGGCGATAGTAAGTCAAGCAAGATTGTTTATTTTCTTCACTTTATTTCGGGTAATTCTTTTGCAATTTATTATCTGCCTCGCCGACGCTCGACGCAATTTTACCACTCATCGTCCCGCGCGATAAACGGCCGCAGAAACTGCCCGTTCTAATGTACCTGTTTCGTATACCAGTCTTATTGAAATGTCGTTACACAGTGATTCCAGCCGTGTCTTTTTAATTCTCCCTCATTGTACCATTCTTTAAGGGGAGAGATTTATCACCTCTTGTGCGCGCTCCGTACGAAGCCAAGTGGAAAAGAGACGATGAGGAGCGGTACTGAGCGGCCGGTCGGTCACCTGCCGAGAGGAAGGTGTGAAGACTTGCGGTGCCTCGCCACGGGGGGTCGGGTGGATCCTCAACGGAGCTGCTGACCCCGGGGGTTGGAGGGGGGGAAGGGTGGGAGCCGGGTATAAACTTTGTTTTTCGTCCGGTGGATAATGCTTTCGTGTTTACGTGTGGATAGGAGCTTGATATATATGGGGGACATACGGGCGAGACATCGTAGTAGGAGGAAAGGTAAAGTAGTTTGCGTGCCTTGCATTATATCCGCTTTGGAATATCGAGAGGCGCGCGGTACCATGGTTTTTGCGTGCGTGCGTGCATGCGTGTGTTTTTGAGTGCGTGTTTGCGCCGAAGTAGTGAGTACGTAACAGAGTATCTGACTAACTTGTTTGGTCAGCTGACTTACAGCCTGTCTACATGAGCTGCTTTATAAAGCATTGTTGAATCTCTCTCTCTCTCTCTCTCTCTCTCTCTCTCTCTCTCTCTCTCTCTCTCTCTCTCTCAAATGATACATCTGCATCTCCCTCCTATCTTCTCCTCCTCCTCCTTTCACAAAGGAAAGAATTTGCTATAATTCATCCGCTTATCACTTTTAGAACCGGCCTTAATATCTAACTTACAACCTTCATATACATACAATCAAAATCCAATTTATTTTCCTATTAGCAAGGGCACACGTTTAGGCTATCTGCCGACGGTGGTGGGGGAGGCATACCACTCTCCCGCCCCCTTCTCCAACACCCTACTCCCTATCCCTCTCCTTCCCCCTTCCCCAAAACAATTCATATTAGGTTTCTTAGCATTACTCCTGCAAGAAGAGTGAAAGAAAACGAAAAAAAAACAGAGGTTTAAGTACTTGGGGATTTATAAGCCATTTCATGGGTCTCTACCTCACGCCTTGTTGAGAGAGAGAGAGAGAGAGAGAGAGAGAGAGAGAGAGAGAGAGAGAGAGAGACTACATACTCAAATTTGACAATCAATCACATTCACACGATTGTGTCTACTTTTCTTTATGTAATCCCACAGAGTTTGGAGTTGAGCAAAAGGATTTGGTAGAATGGAGTGGGTTCGGGGAAGGGGGTGGGGTTGTAGGGGGGGGGGATTGTAAAGGATAATAGGGAATGTGGGATAGCCTTACAGGTGCCAAATGTATGAGACTTTGACCCCTATGGCAGCCCTAAAGAAGGTAACAATCCCATTTTCCTGTCCACCTTGCCGCCTTGTCTCCACACAATCACTCTCCCGGCGGTGGGCCGTCCCGCGGGGGCCACTTCTCTTCTCTCCTCTCTTCCTCGTCCCCACCTCACCTCTTCCTCCTATTTCTGTTTCTTCTTCGTCTCCTTCTTCTTCTTCTTCTTCTTCTTCGCCGAAGCTGTTGAAAGATTCTTTGTCAAATTTTTAACACACTCTCTCTCTCTCTCTCTCTCTCTCTCTCTCTCTCTCTCTCTCTCTCTCTCTCTCTTCAGAATTACTTTGAAATTCTTTGTCAATCATTCACAGTTCTCTCTCTCTCTCTCTCTCTCTCTCTCTCTCTCTCTCTCTCTCTCTCTTCAGAATTACTTTGAAATTCTTTGTCAATCATTCACAGCTCTCTCTCTTCTCTCTCTCTCTCTCTCTCTCTCTCCTCAGAGGTGCTCAGAGCCCCTCTATCAATTCCTCTACCCTCTCCCCTCCCTCTCTTTGGTCAAGGGTCTGTTGAGCTATGGAAACCTTACTGCCAACATAAACCTCTGGGAACAGACATTCCGTCTTTGACTGGCTTCAACACATAGGGTCTGTAATTTAAGATACAAGGTGGCTGAATTATAATACAAATATTTCTTCGCGGGATGACACCCTTTCCAACAGACTCGCGCCATCTCCTTCGGCGGGAGGTCCGTCGGCATATTTTTCATTTTCACGCCCCTTTTTTCTTTTCTCTCTCTCTCTCTTTCTTTCCCTCGGAGGGGCAGGAGGAGAAGAAATACTGATCAGAATTCCGAATCAATTACCGGATCTGCGTGCGGCTGACATGACAGATGACATGGCACTTCGCCTGACGGTCTTTTTCACTTCGTTGTTTGTCCTTTTGTTATGTCTATCACAGGGAATAA
>NC_087217.1:54968591-54983591 GCF_015104395.2 Macrobrachium nipponense | reverse complement strand
AGATATATATGATATATAGATATATGTTATGTATTATATATAATATATTATAATATTATATATATATATAAATTATATTATATAGTATATACATATAATATATATATATAATATATATATACAATATATGTATATATATATCATATATATATAAATATAATATATATATATATTATCCATATATGTAGTATATATATATCATATATATATATATATCTATATATATATATATATATATATATATATCTATATACATATATATCTATATATATATATATATTTATATATATATATATATATCTATACAACTAGCGTACAACTTAAAGATAATTTTTAAAGCATTAAGCAGATTCTGGCCTAAGGTTTTGTTCGCCAAACTTCATACTTATGGCTTCCCGTCTTCTCCACGTAAGTTCGTTTCCAATTTTATATATAACTACATTTATTTAAAGATGTTTCTAGTTTTGGTTGTTTCACGTCTACTCCATACCACATCTCTCGTTTTCACCAACGTTCTATTTTCTTCTCTCAACTACTCTTTCTCTTTATTAACGACCTTCTCTCCTCCTGTTTATTTCTTCTCCTATCCATGCCTTTGTAAATTCTTCAAACTTCCATATTTCCTCTTCATTCACTTACTACGCTTACCCTGTTCATTGCTCTTTCCCCATCTATTACCTCCCACTTTGTGAGCTTATCTGGATGAAGATCCAGATTAAAAAAAAAAAAAAAAAAAAAAAAAAAAAAAAGTTCCAGGACACAGCAGATTCTGTTTCCTTGTCCCCTTTCCAATTAAACTCTTAATTTCATATGAAAGCTCAATGGAACCCATCACTTTTTTTTCAAATATCCTGGGTACCATTGTACCTCTGACTTGACTCGGAGAGATCATAATTTTTAAATATCTAAAAATGATTTGTATTAAGGTTCAGATACTAAATCTTTTCCTCATCTCGGTTATTAAAACTTCCTGTTGGACTTATCAGACAATAGTTGGAGGAGTATTTCTCTTAAATTTGGGTTGCTTCCTCTTCTGCATCTCACCTAAGAGGTCTGAATCCATGTCAATTCATTCGATCAATGACCCAACTCAAACTCCATCTTTCGAACCTTTCCCTGTTGTCGCAAGGAATATTTTAGCTCTATTTCTTACATACATAATTTTGATCAATGTTCTGTTCTGCTTAAGGAAATAATTCTTCCTCTCCAAGGTGGCCTCACAACGCAGGCCATCTCTGTTTTTACATTTATTCTGTGGAAATCTTCAAATCTTCGGTTGCAAGTTTGGTGTTAGTTTCGTCCCTTGAATTTCATCTTGAGGAGCATCCCTTCATTTTTGGTTTAAACCTCAACATTCTTCCCTTCTTTGACTTACTTTCTTCTGGTGTGTTCAAGAATGAGCGTTATATTACCTTTACTCTTTTAAAGGAAAAACACAAAAGATATCAAAATCGGTCAAGTGACAATCGAGTTTAACGAAGGAAGTGAATTGAATTGAATATTATAGTATTGAGGCCAAAGGCCAAGTGCTGAAACGGAAATTGAGAGAAAAAGGTTTGAAAGGTGTAACAGAAGGAAAACCTAAAAGCAGTTGCACTATAAATCAATTGTTAGGAGAGGGTCGAAAGTAAGAGGATATGAAAGAGGAGGCATAGTAAAATTAATGAAAGGGGTGGCAGCTAGGGGCCGAAGGCACGCTGCAAAGAACCTTAAGTAATGCCTACGGTGCACCACATGAGGTTTAAACGAAGGAACGGAGAGACATTTTTAGATCAACAATATATGCAACAAAGTCACGCATTCACATACATATTACCATACAGATTACTATACATATTCACTAATACACTGAACATGCATCGAATAGACAGCTGACGTATGAAAAAGAGCAGACCATCGAACACAAAGGAAACGAAATACGCCACAAAGGAGATGTTATCTGCATGTGCAACATCCGTCAAAACAGTGACAATTGCATTCCAATGGAAGCAGCGTCTCTCTCTCCCCCCCCCCTCTACCCCACACACACGGTGCTCCAACGCACTTGTGAGCTATTTCCTGGCAAACAGTGACGCACCAGCAATCAGAATCTCTTATTCTAATTTGAGTACCAGATGAGTTTTACGAGACGAGTGTTTTTTCTTCGTGTGCGTTCCTGCGTTTTTTTTTTTTTTTTTTTTTTTTTTTAAAAAAAAGGATCGATCAGTCAGAATTTGGGAATTCATATATTTGAGCGTTGACGGGACGTTATAAACAATAAGTTTAAGCAATTTAATTGTTTGGAAATCAAATAAGAAAAAACGCCGTTGGAAAAAATATTGAATAGATAAAAAATTTCAAAGTGAAACAACAGTTCCATACAAAAAATTCTTTAAATATATGAGAGAGAGAGAGAGAGAGAGAGAGAGAGAGAGAGAGAGAGAGAGGAGATACTACGTCAGATTCACCTCTTAAAACAGAACGTGAGCAATTCTACGAACAAATAGAAGAGGAAATATTAGAGGCATTACAGAACCAAAAAGCTAAATAAGTGATCCTAATATCTCTTGCTATTGATTACCTAATAATACATCTATAATCTTATTAATAATTATGCGAGGTGAAATATTCTAAGCATGATATTTATTCCAAGGCCGTTGGCAACATATCTCCGCCTCTATTTCCTACACAATGACCAAAACTAACAATTACTTACATCGATGATCAGACGACGTTCAAAATGACGTAAATAATAAGTAGTTTGAACGTAATACAACAGAAAAAAAAATAAAATTCTGACGAAATTCTTTGGGTTATCGGGTCAGTGTCGTAGACCTAAAAGAAAGCATTCCACAAGTCATTCTTGGATCCTGATTCAATCTTCAACGGGAACGACCTTCTTTTCTTGTATGTCTATTCATCCCCCCTCCCCCCCACCCACCCATCTCTCTCTCTCCTCTCCAGATTTAAACTATCTTATGTTTGATCTTTTTTGAGTCTTCATATACACCTAGTTTCCACTCTCTCTCTCTCTCTCTCTCCTCTCTCCTGTCTCTCCTCCCCCCCCCCTCTCTCTCGCTCTCTCTCTCCGAGATTCAAACTACGTTATATTTAATCTTTTTTGAGTCTTTATATACAGCTATCTCTCTCTCTCTCTCCAAGATTTAAACTTATGTTTAATCTTTTTTTAGTCTTCATACACACAGCTATCTCCTCTCTCTCTCTCTCTCTCTCTCTCTCTCTCTCTCTCTCTCTCTATTTTGACGGAATTATATATTCCCAGCTAATTAGTGATATTGAGACTGAATCGGATGGAAATGAAAAACCGAAGTTAAAATACCTTTTGTTTAATCTTTCCGAATCTTTAAATACAGCTATTTCCTCTCTCTCTCTCTCTCTCTCTCTCTCTCTCTCTCTCTCTCTCTCTCTCTCTCAGACAAGGTGAAAAATTATCGACCACTGATGCGAGATAGTCAAACATGGCAACCCCCACTTGTTCGATTAAGCTGCAAGAGAGGAATGACGTAACCCTTTATCCTATAGAATCTTATTTTTCCAAGATGTAAAATGCAAGCTTCATTCTCATTCAAAACAAAAGATTAAATTAAAAACAATGGGGAGTGTTTAACCTTATAAAAAAAGTGAAAACTAATACAGTTTTCTCAAACTAAGTCAGGCTAACGGTTTCGAACTAAACGATCACCCTTCGAGAAGCATATTTTGTTTACAGCCCGTTTGTGTTTACATTCGGATCAGATAAGGTGTTGATTAATAGTCCGTATGCATGGAAAAGGTGTATTTCGGGCGCTGCCGTAATGGCGTCTCAATCCGGTATCATAAAAAAAATGCGTAAGTGATAACTATCACTTAACAGCCACAACAACAACATGAATAATAATTATAATAACAACAACCATAACAGCAGCAACAGCAACCAATAATAATAATAATAATAATAAAATCATTGTCTTCTCGTACAGTTACGTAATACGCCGGAACTCGCCAATCTTGACTTCACGAATTTAAAATAAATATATAAATAAATAGTTTCCGCATTCTTGATGGGTATCATCTTCATCTACACAATCTGATAAGTTACTTTAATGCTAACTCCGTCATTTAATATATCCAATTCGGTACCTTATACAACTAATCCTGTGGTTCAGGTATTCGATTTTACAATACATATTCGCCTTTGTTTCTCTGAAGTTTCAAAGGTGACTTGAATATCCGGTAGACATCTTTTTATTTTACGTTACGAACACCTTCTGACTAATGTCTCTGTGAGAGATAAAACTTCCAGAATCGATTCCTTTTCTAAATTTACGGGCTGCTCTATGAGCAAGAGCCCGTGCTGGCATAAGGCCAGCTCAATCAAAAACAACAACTTTTCTTAACATATAAAAACATTGCTCAATTTTTATCACTTCTCCGATGTTTATATTTCAGTTTTTTTTCTACTTGAGCATTTCAGCAGCTAATGGTTATTCTCTCTCTCTCTCTCTCTCTCTCTCTCTCTCTCTCTCTCTCTCTCTCTCTCTCTCCGATAGCAGATTTCCAATCTCCTTGTTAATTAGTAAACAATAAAACCCGTGTATCAGAGGCTACTTTTACGACCAATAAAAGGATTTGTAATAATCCATTAGGTCTCTCTCTCTCTCTCTCTCTCTCTCTCTCTCTCTCTCTCTCTCTCTCTCTCTTAGCAGCAGCAGCACTCACATCATCGCACCTTGGCACATCTTTCATAACAAGGTTTGCACGACTTCCCCGTTCTCTCCTTCCTTTCCCCTCCCCCTCAACCCTACTCTACCAACCCCCAACTCACCCTACCACCCACTCCACCCCCACCCACCCCTTCCCCCCACCTTGATGTATATGCGTGATCACGTCTCTTCTCGTCTTGATCAAACACCTTTCCTTCTCTTCTACTTCGGCTCTCCGTATACTTCTTCCCCACCCAGCCCGAAAAAGAGTTCCTCCCTAAGCCACCCGACCCACCCACCACCCAAGGAGTTCCTCTCAACGCTCCACGCCGGTGACGATTTATGGGCGTTCTCGCGATTTCCCGAGTCTTGTCCGTGGACGAGGGCGTGTGGGTGTGAATGGGTATTCCTCACAGGAATCAGTAAGTTATCGAGTTTTCTGAAAGGTACTGTTGGACGTCTAAAGGTTGCTTTTATAAATGTACAAATTTTTAATAGGTTGGTTCATGATCTGCTACTGAATAGCAAATTACATAAAACCAATAATAATTTCAAAAGAATAATACAACTACTAATAATTTCAACGGAATAATGATAACTAAAATCTTCATAATTTTACTCGTAAAGAACGTACATTTCCTTCTATAACGACGTATATGTGTATTATACCGTTTGCTGTAAAATAATGACTCACTCATTGATAACAACGCAAGTTCCCTTCTAAAACCAGCGTTAAAAAGCACACACGAATAAGATGGGAAATTTGAATATAAACAATAGCTACTGAACTTTAAAAAGCTCATCCTAGCGGCTTATGCCTTTGTTCCTCTTGGCACGTTTCTAATCAACATCCCTTCGATCACTGTAACTGCATAAAATAAGAAAAATAGAAAATATGATTAAAATAAAATAATAACTAATTACACGAATGATACAAAGCAAGAAAAAAAAATTTGGGCAGATATCAATACATATTTTAAGTCACATATAAAAGCGCCTGATAGAATCATTCTAACTGCATAAAATAAGAAAAATAGTCAATATGATTAAAACAAAAATCAAATAACCAATTACGTGAAAGGATACAAGGAAGAAAAAAAATTGGGCAGATAATACTTATTCTGAGTTACATATAGAAGCGACTAACAGAATGTACTTTTTCTTTGTATGTTTACGAAGAACACGAGCAGATGAAGCATCTCAAAAGGCTTTTAATGAATTAATCATTTATCTAAAAAAATACTAAAAAATATGTTCAATAAAGAAAAAAAAGATACAAAAAAAAAAAAGATAATCTAGACCAGTCTGGAGTGCAGTAAGATTTTCGTCTCTATCAAGAAATGTAAAAAAAAAAATTTACGGCTGCTGAAGAAGCAAGAACAATAATTGATAGTCTATGACCAACTTAATCATTAACAACAACGTGAACAAGAAAGAACACTTGCCAACGGAATGCAAATGACCCTGGAAAGTTTCTAAGTAAACAGATTTAAGTTCGCGCGAAAATTACATTCGGCACAAAGAGAAAGTGAATGATAGTGAATGTTTTTGTTAAGTGCTTAAATCTATTTCTTCAGTGGTGCTCTTTCATGCATTCAGAATTGTCTGTTTGTGAGTGACGCCTTACATGATGACAATGTAAACAAGCGCTCACAACTGACAAACTTATTGCGCGTTTGTGTGTGTGTGTGTGTGTGTGAGAGAGAGAGAGAGAGAGAGAGAGAGAGAGAGAGAGAGAGAGAGAGAGAAAACGTGTATGACGATTAAAAACTGCAAAACAAACCATCATGGAGATAAATTCCTATATGTATGTATGTATGTATGTATGTATGTATGTATTATGTATATATGTATATATATATATATATATATAATAATATATATATATATATATATATATATATATATATCATATATAATGACCGATGAGGTTAACTTTAAAATAACTTTAAAACAATCATTAATGGCAATTTTATGCCCTGTCGAAAATTAAGATACAATATGAGCTCAAATATGAATTGCAAGGATGCCGTAATTCAAACATACAAAAAATCTCAAGTGTGTAAAAAAAAAAAAAAAATTCTCGGTCCAAATAAGCGCATCATACAAAAGTGTACCTGAAGGAAAAATCAGAGTAAAAAACCTAAAAAAAAACATTCCTTTTAAAATGAATATACCAAAGGTATTTTTTGTTTCCTCTCGAAAGACAACAATGATAACATATCAAAATAAAACTGCCGCAGTCTGACTACAAATTCATCTTCGTAAAGAAAATGAGAGACTCGGTTACTGGCAAGAATTGTTGTTGACTTCAGCTTGTAATTTTCCGTTCTCTCTCTCTCTCTCTCTCTCTCTCTCTCTCTCTCTCTCTCTCTCTCTAATACGTGCGTGTCGAAGAACGATATACAAAATATGAGGTCTACCTCCTGTGAGTTAAATAGTTTGAGCAAAGACGACGAAACAACCGTCCACTGAGTTTTGTCCATCTCCTTTCAACATTTACTGTATATCTGAACTGATTTATTTAAAATTAACTGATTCAGAAATGTGCAGAATAAAATGAAAAGCAATGGAAGATAGGAATGACTTTTTAAAACGATGTGAGTGCGTGCGTGAGTTTGCAACATTTGATATACAGTATCTGATATAATATGAGACTTTCAGAAGAACGAAGAATATTTCAAATATAAAAAAAAAAAAAAACAGAAGGCAGAATATTATGACTTAACGTGTCTGATAATAATAATGATAATGACGTCAAAAATTCACAAATAAAAATTACGCAGCTAAATTCACCTGAACACATTTTAACAAGAGTAAAATATGAAACGTTACTTACTTTTGATCTGTATAACCTAAAAAGTATAACAGGTCTCCATCTTTAAACTAAAGAAAATTTCCACGTACACCGCCACAACGATCTAGTAATAAGTCATCGTCTTAATAAATGTCAAATTGGCTAATTCTTCAATGCACACTTACTTGATTCCACGGACTAGAATCAACAGAGAACCAAGAGACTGAGAGATCATCACAGATTCTTTGGGGAAAAAAAAAAGAAAATAAAAAAAGCGAACGTAAGTCATCTGAACCGAATACCTACAGAACTGAGACAAGGTGGTTGTTTGAAGTCGTCTAAACACCCAGTCAGATCAAGCATCTACAGCAGTAGTAGTTGGATCTCTCTGAATCTGTATCATCCACAGATGATCAGGGCAACTCCCTTCTCTCTCATTCCCTCTCCCCTCTACCCTTCTCTCCCGGGTCCCATTACCCAACCCCTACCCGGAATTCTCCCCCCATCCCTCTGCTTCCACCTCGTCTACCTGTCCTATCGATTGCGCACAAACAAGCCAGCAATTGAGGCTTCTGGAGGTGTAATCAACGATCGTTTTCAGTCACACTTCTAACACTTGGAGGACGCGTTATCTGATCTGCCTAGACAATAACCCTTTAATCGATCGGCAGAAGCTCATCTGCATAAGACGGCATACACACGTACATATACATATATCCCCCCCCCCCCTCTCTCTCTCTCTCTCTCTCTCTCTTCTCTCTCTCTCTCTCTCGCTAGACTGCTAATAATCACTCATTATTTATCCAAGTAAGAGCGTTCCTGAAAGATGGTAATTTATATACTTATATAATGCTCTACTACCTATCTGTCTATCTCATCTATCTATCTATGTATTGCCTTATGTACGTAAGTACGTATCTGATCAATCTAACCTTCCCACTGTTCCATCTTATCCCCTAATTCTGCCTCATTCTCTTATTCATACTTTCCCTTCCTTAACAGATCTCGATAAATAAGCCTTGAGAGATAAAACACAGCAGCCCTAGAAAAAAAAGAGAGGGTGGGGGGAGGTGGAGGGGAGTCCCATCATAGACACCAATGACCCTGAAATTTCGTGCAATAAATCAGTCGGAAAGATAAAAGGATGAGAGCAGCTTCTATGTCATAAGGTGAAGGCAAGAAGCCAGATAATGTTAGTTCATAAGAGATGCAGCTTCTCACTCGGCCCGCCTCCCCTCCCTTCCCCTCCCCTCCCAGGGAGGGACCGGGGATGAACAGAGCCGCCTTTTTTAGCACCTTATTTATGTTATATTTGCTCTTACGGCCCACAAAAACGTCCAATTAGGTCCCTAACTGCACCGTAGCCCCGTCACATAAAATAAGCTTAATGCTATGAATACTGTTCCTAATGCACCACCATTTTTGCACAGGCAAGCCCTTCTTTATAAATAACAAGCACTTGATCCACTAATCATATGGAGTCGGCCTCCTCCTCCTCCTACCCCAACCCCCTCCCCCTGATCCAAACCTCAACTCCCCCTCCCCATAACCGACCCTCCTTCTCCTTCTCTCCTAAAAATCTCTACCTCTTCAATTCTCGTAGTCTCTCTCTCTCTCTCTCTCTCTCTCTCTCTCTCTCTCTCTCTCTTTTTTTAAACCTGCCGGCCATTACTTGCCAGTTACCGCCGTTACTTTCTGAACGCCGGAGATGATGCTGATGATAATCATCTGAATTCAGGAGATCAATATACCTGTTATCAATGCCAATCGATGGTGGATGCTACCCAACAATACCTTGCCTCACTCGTTATTTATTTACGTTATATATATTTTTAATTTTTTTTCCTCTTTACCCAGGTGTCAGCACACCAGGCAACCTCGCCTTACATATATAAAGAGATTAAACTTACCGACAGCATGTTAGAAATATTATGTTAAAACTTTTACACACACTTACCATGAGGCAAGTGCCTTCACTCTGACGAGAGAGAGAGAGAGAGAGAGAGAGAGAGAGAGAGAGAGAGAAGGTCATTATTTGGCTTTACCGGTATAATAACCGGTAAATGGAGTGTTACTTAATCCTTCCTACTTACAATGCCAATATTTTCGACAAGATACCTTGGAGACCATATCCTCGAAATATGAGGAGGAGGAGGAGGGAGGAGGAGGAAGAAAACTAGACATCACTTATACTTCTTATCTCCCTCCCATGCAAAACAGGGCATGTTAATGACTAAGGATATCACCTTGGCGATGACTTAGAAGCCTGTGGGTGCTTTAAAAGAACCCTGCCTTCGATGACTTTCACTATTCCATGACTTGTGTTCTTCCATGACTTACATCACAACAAAGAGAATACAATCCTCTTGAGAACGGATATTCGCTAACAGGTTAGAATTTTTTTTTTTTTTTTTTTTTTTTTTTTTTTCTTTAAGGGAGTCATCTCTCTTAAACCCAGCAAGACTCAAGTAAATTGCTACACTGAAGCAGTTTAGCAAAAGGAAAATTACAACGGTCTTTTAATAATGACTTTTTCTTTGGCTGACCAATCTCATACAAATCACGTTCGCAGAAGTATCTAGAAAGTTTTTTTTTTCTTTTTTACATTCTTGATATATCTCAAAATTCTCTAATTTGCGACAAGGAGAACAAAAATATCTACGTTTTAGAGTGATTCCTTTTATTACAGACTCCGTCTTTCGGACTTATGCCACTGTTTATTTACATATGTTTACGTCTGTGATTAATGATTTATCTCAATATATTTGTCAAGTGTTTGCTAATCTCCTATTTCTGTTTCACCTTTTCAACCTAGCTAGGCTAATTCCACAAGTTGGCCTTGTATGCTTGTTCCACTAAGATGATTAATTTGATGTTCCATTAAGTTAATGTCCTTTTGGGGTAGATGCACTAAGTGAATGGCCTTTCAGGAGAGTTCATCAAGTTCGAACCATTGAAGCTCGTTCCACTAACTTACGACCTTCTGGTTTCGTTCCTCTAAGTTAACGGCCTTTTTGGCTCATCCCACTTACTTCAGGCCTTCCGGTTTTGTTCCACTAAGTTAATGGCCTTTTTGGCTTATTCCACCAACTCCAGGTCTTCCGGTTTTGTTCCACTAAGTTAATAGCCTTTTTGGCTCACTCGAACTAAATTTGCTTTTTAAACTTGTACAATTATAGTACCCGTTGAGACTTGTACAACCTGCACACTTGTAGTACATTTCGGAGAACATCTTCGACAAAAAACAAATCAACACTACAAACGACCTCAACAAGGAAGGCTGAATATCAGAATGGACTAACATCCTTAAAACAGGAAAGCAAATTAAACGCTCTCAAACAAACGCATGATCATTATCTGTCAGGGCGAATGAGCGAATGAGGGGTTATCGAGAACGAAGGGGAGAAACACTCCCCCACCCGATAACCCCTACCCACTTTCAACATCGAGTGCACTTACACGCAGAAATTACTAAACTCCTCGAACTTTATATCAAGATATATATGCTATATATTTCTAAATTCCTTAAGGATATAGGGTCATTGTAAGCATGTAGTGAAGCCCCATTTTCTAATATGCATTCGCAAAACTCCAATTTTCTTATAACATGACCGGTTATCCTCAAATGATCTCCTCGAAAAATACATAATGGCAAAATATCCTCTTAGCAAGAAATCAGCCCTCTTATAAATATTCAGTCGCTCTACCATCCACTTATAATCAATATAAACTCACTTTGAATATGTAAATTTCTTCATGGAAACATGGGCAACGTTATACTATTAATAATTCAACTTAAATCTTCTCATACGTATGCAATCAATCCCCAGTCTACTTAAACATACGCGTTCTATCTTCCATCATACGCTAACTGAACTTTGTCTTATACATACGTTACTACTTGCCTAAAGAACACGAAATGAGTACTATATTCTTAAAAAAACCACACACCATATATACATACACACACACACACAATATATATATATAGATATATATATATATATAGTATATATATATAATATATATATATATATATATATATATATATATATATATATATATATATATATATATATATATATATACGCTACGCGCGCGCGGCACACACACACAGACACAGCACACACACATATAGTACTGGTAATCTCCTTTAAGCACGAAGATATAGTAATTAAGTTTATTCCACATAGGAAACATACCATTCTCATTTTCCTATGTGGAATACAACTGAAACACATACGCGCACACACACACACACAAACACACACACACACACACACTCACACACACATATATATATATTATATATATATATATATATATATATATAATATATATACATAAATTACCAGAAAAAAATCCAAAAGCCAAACTATCATTACTTATTCAATCTCGAAGAATGAAAATCCTGTTCCCGGCACCTCCCCGCCGCCCCAACCTCGCCCCCGTGCCCGAATAATAAACAAAATCAATGGGATAAACTCTCGTCCGGTCTATCATGACTGGGTGATCTCGCCCCGGTATCGGGAGTTCAGATCTGAAGAGCGAGGTTTAATCAGCGTCCGAATAGATTGGGACCCATCGCTAAGGGGCGGGGGGGGGAAGACCCTAAATCAGGGGAATTTACTGCGCAGAGGCGTCCTTCTCAAATACTAACAACGGATTCTTTCAAGCACGTCGTTTTAAGTCGCTCTGCGAGGAGGGTTAAAAAAAAAAAAATATTTGAGTAGGAAATAATAAAGGAGAAGTATTACAGAAGGAAGCAAAAACTACCTTGGTATCTTCGGAGAAAAAAAAAAATACTGATGGCAGCCCAAAACAAATGAGTATGTTTAAAGAGGGGGGTTAATATATACAATAATAAGACTTGAAGCATCTCATCCCGCACCTGATATTCCCAGAGCATCAACAAATCTCAGATTCATCAGTGTTGAAAGCTAGACCACTTCTTAGCCTCCCCCCCTACCCTACCCGACCTCCCCTAACCCGATTCCCGTCTCTTCCCGTCTCTCAATCGCTCGAATATGTCTCAAAATTACAGATCACAAGTGTGGATAAACGTCGAGCTTCTTAAAGCATAACTGCATAAAGAAGAGGAGATAAAGACAGCCGGGTAAAAACTGGATTATTCTCATTTCTATAATCCACAGGATCAGTAATCCTTACTTTAGAGACTCGTAATGTGTTTGCATCTACCAGTAGATTCTAATACCCACCAATATGCGCCGGTTCCCACTCATACCCTGCTGTACCCACCGGTGGATGGAACCCTCGTAATCACAACCTTGGCTACCCAGGCGGCCCCCGGGTGTGAAAAATGGGCGGAGTGTCTGTCAAAAGACGTCTTCCGCCCACTACTTATGCAAATGTCCCTGGTTTGCCTGTAGAGATTTCGTCTCCCTGCTTTGCTTTCTTTCTCCTCTTCTTCTTCTTCTTCATTATCGAGTACTCTTTATTATCATACGTTCTCCTTCATCTTTCAGCATGGTCTTTTGTAAGCAAAAGTATTTTCGTTTTCTTATCGTTTTATTTCTTTACAATCTTCCTCGCAATTTCTTACCCTTTTTTCAAACCAGTTTATTCTGAATAATAATAATAATAATAATGGAAAAAGAAACCCACAAAATTACTGTGTATAACTTGTTTACTTATAAGTATTTACATCTTATTTTACTCAACACTCGAGTGTTGAGTAAAATGAAATGTAAATGTAAATACTTATAAGTAAAAAAGTTATACACAGTAATTTTGTTTGGTTTGGGTTTTTAATTCTTTTTTAATAATAAATAATTAAATAATAATAAGAATAATAATAATAATAATAATTAATAATAATAATAATAATTCCCCTTAACCACTCTCTTAATGCATTCACACTTACAAAAAAAAGAAAAAATATATATAAAAAATACAGCGTCAAGTGACTTACAATAATTTTTCGCATTCATTTCACTCGAAACATACCTTCGAATCTTTGACCAATACTAGCTTTATTTATTGTTTTAATGTACAGACGAACAAAGGTATATATGTCATGAGTATGTGAAATTATTCTGATGCATACGAACAATACAAGATTCTACACACACACACATATACACACACACATATATATCACCAAAAAAATATATATATATATATATATATATATATATATATATATATATATATATATATAATATAATACATACATATATATAGTATTATATATATATATATTATTAATATATTCTCCCGATACGTTTTTCTACATTTGAAAGGTTCCCGTTGGACGAGTCGGTTACATGCTCAATTACCGATCTCAGGGTGCGGGTTCGGTTCCCCGCTCTGCCAACAAGGAATCAGAGGCATTTACTTCTGGTAATAGAAATCCATTTCTCGATATGGTTCGGATCCCACAATAAGCAGTAGGTCCCGTTGCTAGGTGACCAATTGGCTCCTAGCCACGTAAAAATATCTAATCCTTGTGGCCAGCCCTTATAGGAGAGCTGTTAATCAGCTCAGTGGTCTGGTAAAACTAAGATATATACATTTCTCCCTTTGAAGGAGCCGCCTTCGACGGCACAGCAGCCTTTTTGAGTCAAGTGCTGCATATAAATGTATATACATTATAAAAGAGACTCCAGAAATGAATATATATATATAAAAAATAACAGCTGCTAATGCAACACTTATACCGTAATAACCGCGAGAAAAAAAGAAACTGATGTACATGACCAAAGATTTAGTGTTCCCTAATAAATCAATAAATGTACTTACTTATTAAGTCTAAGTTGTTTGAGAGACAGACAGAGAGAGAGAGAGAGAGAGAGAGAGAGTTGATTATTTATAATAACACACACACAGATATATCATATTATATATATATATATATATATATATATATATGAATAACTTGATCACGAAGTATATAAAACGTTATGCTATGTAATAAATAAAGGTTTTTGTTTTTGGTGCCACGAAGGAAAAAAAATGAAAAAGCGAGATAGCCAAGTACTTTCGGTCCTGTTCGGACCCTTTACTGAGGCAAACTGATTTTACAGAGAACAACATATATATATATATATTATATCTATATATATTTATATATATATATATATATATTATATATTATAGAGAGAGAGAGAGAGAGAGAGAGAGAGAGAGAGAGAGAGAGAGAGAGACCGCGTCTGGCGCACAGCACTCGTGAGAGCTGAAAGTGATTTGTCATACACAATGATTTTCTTGTTATTCTTTGGCCGGGCCAAATGCTTTTGTGAATCCCTCAGGTGCAATCCACACCCTCGACGGAGACACTGATAATCGATTCTCGCCATATTTGTGTACTGGCAACATATTCCACCTGTTTGGACAATTGATAGGCAAACACGAGTGTCACTGTCCCTATCCAGATGGTCTCTCTCTCTCTCTCTCTCTCTCTCTCTCTCGTTTTCCTGCCTGATATGAAAACTTTTAGCTCGTCTGATCATATCTCTCTCTCTCTCTCTCTCTCTCTCTCGTTTACCTGCCTGATATGAA
>NC_087217.1:54961091-54963591 GCF_015104395.2 Macrobrachium nipponense | reverse complement strand
ATCCACTCGTGGCTGTGCACGTTTCATGGTTCCTCTGTATGAACATAACAAATACGCTATAAGGGTTAAGAAGATAACGGCTGAATCAGAATTATATTTGCGTCAATTTTACGCCGTATATCTTAGTTCATGTGAGTTCTCCTTTACGGAGGACTATAGGCAATTAGTAAAGGACACATGTACATTTAACCTACAGTGTCTTTCATGTTAAACTGTTGAGGTAAAATTCGCATTTCTCGCCCTCTCGACCTCATGCGAAGAACTGGCGAAACTAATAGTATTATCGTTAGTCCAAATCTTAGAATGTAACAGCTGTAGGTTCAGTACGTCAGTTAACGCTTCTCAAGTGAAATTTCCATTTATGTATTATAGTCTCCGGCGATTTACCTTTATCTGCGTTTATATTATGCTACCATTTTGCGAACAAAAATGGAAATTTTTATTTTCGACAATTTCTCTAGTTTAATTGATTCCTTCATACCAATTTTGGTATTGTATGCTTTTTTTCTTTTTTTAGTAAAATAGGCAAACAGTAGCACCAACGAGTGAATAATGAATGCACACGATTTATGTCCATATATGTTTTAAATACCACCATAAAAAATGACAAAATTCGTACAATCCTGACCTGTTTCTCCTACTTAGGCATGTTCCAATTTTTTTTCTAAAGAGGAAACAAGAGGGGTAAATATATTAAGACCTTGAGTAGCAAAGGAACAGTTAAAAAAAGGAAAGCGATAAGATGTTGATAAAGAAAAATATTAGTTTACAACATAAAAATACAGAACGAAAAAAAAGTCATATGTACACGGGAATAATAGATTGGTATATACATAGTAAAGGCTCCCAGCCAAACACCAACCTTCCAGACGATACTACTGCACAGACAAAGATGAATAAAAAAAATTATATAGCAATTTTCAACACAAGATAAAAGGTAAGCAAACGTACACGAAAAAACGAATTGGTATAGAGAAGACAAAAAAAAAAAAACTTCCAGAAACAACTGTATCACCAAAGAAGGCGAATAAAAACAAAAAAATGACAGCCATCCTTGAAGGAAGAAAAAAAAAAAAAAAAAAAAAAAAAAGGCAAAAAAAAAAAAAAAAAGCAGCTATCAAATCACCGAACTCTTCATTACTCACAACCTCCACACCGCCATGATACGACTCCAACCGACTGGAAATTACACCTCTTACCAGAACAAACGCCCGCACAGCCAGAGCATTACCGCGTCCATTAAAACCCTTCAATCAATCAATGTTAAAATAAATAGCATTAGAGCGTAACACCCAGACATCAACAGGGACCCAAATGAGGTAATTCCTCGCGATAACTCAAAAGAAAATAAGTCAAAAGAAAATATCAATCAAGCGAAGGGAACCAGATGTGAAGGGCGAGGAAGAGCTGATGATGATGATGACTGAGAGATGATGATTGACGCCTTCGCAAATGATATCGGCGCGAAAAAAAATTGATTGAAATTGTAAACAAGTGGCAATAATCTCCGGGCGAAACATACCCATCAATGCCCCGGCGATCAAATATAAGAAGACTTCTCTGGTCTCAGAGGCGATCGATCTGACAAATAAACTCCCTTGACGGAGCATTCTTCTTCATAGTTGATTATCATTTGCCTCAATTCGTATTGGGCGACTTTAAGAAATAACTATTACAAAACAAAAATGACACATACACACACACACACATACATTCATCGCTCTGGCGCCTGCACAAAGTGGCCCTACGAAAAAGACAGTAATCCGGCAATGGTGCAATCTCTATCGGAGACAACCGAAACATTCTTGGTTGAACAACAAAAGACATAATGTGGAGGTAAATGGCTGCAAAGCGTCATTTCCATTCGCCTTTGACTGACAGTGAGTGAACGTTCATCTTCGGCTGCGTCGGGGAGAGAGAGAGAGAGAGAGAGAGAGAGAGAGAGAGAGAGAGAGAGAGAGAGAGAGACGCTTTTGGTAAATAATATCCTGCCTGACCTTTTTTGGGCTATATAGCAAATGATCTCTTTCATGTTAAAAAGAGCATGTGTTAGATAGTAAAAGGTATTTCTCTCTCCCTCTCTCTCTCTCTTTTTAAGGAGAGGTTTCTTTCTTAGTTTCCTAAAATGACATGAATTCATTTCTATCTCTCTCTCTCTCTCTCTCTCTCTCTCTCCCTCTCTCTCTCTCTAACAAGGATATTTCCTGTTATTTTACGCTCCACTTTTATTCCGCTAAGCATAGATCTTATTTCTCCCCCGTTCACCGTTCACTCTCTCTCTCTCTCTCTCTCTCTCCCTTCTTGGTCTCACCACCCACACTTTATCGACGCCGGAGGTATAAGGCCACCTACCGCCAGGAATACGGAAAATTACACCTATACGAACGAACTGTGTCAGATCAGTAATTGTACACTATTTATGACTGCTAGTGCGAAAGTCCGTTTGCCCCGTCCATTTTTTATTTGCGTTTCTTGTGCTCAGGGAGGCAATTGTTTTTTG